>NC_061515.1:31180000-31237500 GCF_022379125.1 Scophthalmus maximus
CAGAAACAGAGGACTGGTCCTTTAACAAGACTTAAAACTTTAATACAAGAGAAACGTTCTGCAGAGTGACGTCGGGAGCGTTCAGAGGAGATTCTGAGGGAACTCCAGGAGGAAAAGGTGTTGGTTTACGGGAGATTTGCTCTTTGGTTGTGATTTGCAGTTCGACCTCGTCTTAGGATCCTGTCGCGTCATGAAGTCTTGAGGTCCAACATTATTCTCAAGATGTGAAATAAGAAATTTCTCCGACAATAATTATGTATATTTCCCCTTTTTCCGCAAACATGGAACTGGTTCCATTGTGACAAAGAAATGTGATTGTGGCTTGATATTTTATAGTTTAACCACAAACTTTATTTTCAAAACATAAACGCCGACACAGATAAATGAGTTGTGTGAATCTAGAACAGAAGCGGTTTCAGAACCAGAACTAATTTACTTTATTTTCAAACCAGACGTTTTATAAGCAGACAAAGCGACTATGTGTCAGTTATTAGTTTTGTTACAGTTGAAGGTTTTGTAAGTTGTGCTGGGGAGGAGACGGCGGCCAATCACCAGCGAGGGCTTCAGTGTCATGAACTAATACAACATCCATATTCATCATATGTTGCTATGCAAAATAACATCTGTTTTCCAACAACGTGCCATCTGCCTGAGGGACTCGGTGATATTAACAGCTCATCACGGGAAAAAAACAACACACACACACACACACACACACAACACACACACGCACACACAAACATACACACACACACACACAAACATACACACACACACACACACACACACACACACAACACACACACACACACACACACACAACACACACACACACACACACACACACAACACACACACACACACACACACACACACACAACACAAACACACACACACACACACACACACACAAACATACACACACACACACACAAACACACACACACACACACACACACACACACACACACACAACACACACACACACACACACACACACACACACAGGACGCCGGTGTTCCGTGGTTCCGCAGGGTTCTGCTCAAGAACATTCAGGGAGAATAAGATGGGAATCGAACCTTTGACATATTGATCATATTTCTAACAGAGGTTTACAATCAGCACCGGATCAACTGTTCTGTCTTCATTAACTTGTTTAAGAATAATTAAGAAACAAAGTTTCTTAGTGGGTTACATCGCTGACTTTGGTATGGAGGGCCGGGGGTTCGATTCCAGCTCATCCGAGTGTGGGCCCTCAGGCGAGGCCCCACCTGCCTCAATAAAGGCTTTGGACAAAAGCATCAGCAAAATTAATGTAATGTTTAAAAAAAAAAACTCTATTGGAATTCTGCGTCGGAACTAAAACCATCACGATGTGACGTCGGCAACGAACAGAAAACTATGACCTGGCAACACGTCAAAGTACAAACCACCCGTGTCCCATACAGGAAGACGATGCTCACGTAGGCGATGACGACAGGACGAACGTCCTGGGCCTCAATTTAAATTACAACGTGAGACTAAAACGAACCGGATCCAATGGACATATCGTGACAGAGACATGGACCTTCGTTCGCGGCCGCCAGGGAAACACTTCCTGGTCACGTCACTCCGTCAGGAAGGTTCCTGAGGAAATTGCACCGCAGCCACAGTCTCCCCTCGAACTCTGAGACGCCTCCGGCTGCTGATGAAAACCTCATGTCGGGCTGAAAGTGTCTGGACTCCAGGACGAACCTTGAGGAGCAGAAGTGGTCTGAATTTTATAATCATCATTATTAAGTTGCTAAGTGTTTAGATTAAAAGACGATTTAATTCAAACTTTAACTTTGACTGTTGCTTATTAACATTAAGAGTAAATATTAGAAATCAAATTGCTTTTAAATTTTTGGTGTTTGATGATGACAAACTGAACATGAGGACAGAAAGTTTGACTCTCAACTTTTCCGCCACATTCCTGAGAGGAGGAAGAGGAAGAGGAAGAGGAAGAGGAGTGAGGCGGGTGGCGGGTGGCGGCGGGTCATGGGTCCCGGCAGCAGCTGAGGGAGGTCAGCGCCGCTCGCTCGCCCCTCAGGTCTCCGCTCTCTGGAGGTTTTGTGGAGGATGGCGGTCCTCATTAAACGCTTCCGTCGCTCTGCCCTCGTCCTCCTCCTCTTCACCCGGTCCACCTCCTCTTGAGGACCGGCAGCGCCGCCGTCCCGGTGTCAGACAGCAGGTGTGAGGCGACAGCTGGAGGGTTCTGATGAGGTCGCACAGGACGGCCGGGAACCACATCAACACGTTGAACGTCCAAATGATCCCAGATGATTTATTTGAAGACTGTTTTACAGTTAGAGCTGTGATCCAGCTCCGGTCACGTGGTCGCACACGTACTGTACATCATCTGTACAAACTGTACAGCCTGTGTTTTCTGATGATGTCAGGGTGTGAACAACAACATCGAGGTCCACGTGCTTCATATTACAACATACAGTAACGTTCTGATGACACATCATGATGTTTCTGTCAAACACACGCTCGAGGTCCGAGTGTCCAACATCGTTTATTTGCCAAAAGTTAAAGATTTATTTAATAAATAAGCAGCGTATGAGGACTTACTAAAAATGTGACATCATGGCGAGAAAAACGCACAGAAGATCAACGGTTTCTCCTCCAGGGGAGTTGATCTCTCCTCTCCATCACCTCAGCGAGGACTGAACTCTATCATATCAGAACCAGTGTAAATGTTTCCCTTGAATCATGAATGGCTGCTTCTCTCCCAGGACTCGTCAGGAGTTACTAATCAGTGTTGAGGAACGTGGACACACCTCGTTCTCCGTCTCTTTCTCTTCGTGCTCCGGGAGAAAACACAAAAGAACGCAGCGTGAAACTTTCACCACCTGATGCAAGCGAGCGGTTTCACGTCCTCCATGTTTCTCTCCTCCTGGTGAAACGGTGCTCGCGTCGCGGCCAGAAGCCCCCAGAGCCTGATTATATTCTTCTGACTTGTTTTTAAGACTCTCAGTTTATAAATCCACCTCGTGGTGAAGGAGGAGGGAGGAGGTTGTTTTCTTTACGAGGCGGGAAACGCTGCATCATTTTCCACCGCAATTAGAGAAGGAGGCCCTGACGGCGGCCGGTGCTCTGGAAGGACTGAACAGGCTGCTGGTCTTGGCTCAGAGCTTCAGTCTCCGCTGACGTAACCCTGAGAGAAGCGCCTCTCCTCCACATGAAGGAAGCCTCGCCGTGATCACCGGCTCTGCTAACGACCGCGACGCCGGAGCCAGCGTGTAGAAACAGGCCTCGAACGCTCCTGCTCCACATTAAGAGAGCGTTTATGCAAAGCGCCGCTCGGCCTGTCAGAGGCTAATCATCACAAGGATGATCGATGGTGTTTATTTTCTGATGATGGAACGCAACCCCCTGCCTGATGATAATTGTAATAAAAAGGACAGATCAAGCCGGCAGAGTTATTAAATTATTATGCCATAATTTGCATTGATGCGGGCTGCAGAGACGTAGAGGAGGAGGTGGGGGGTTGACAGAGGCCCGGCGTCGGCTTGTTAGAGGCAGAGTCCACCTTGAAACGCTCCAGCGTGTCCTTGGCCTCCCGCGGATCTGCTGCCACTCAGCGGAGGCATCAGACGGGACAGTTCAGTCTTCACCGTCGTTCAGAGCCAATAAAATACGACCTGACGACTAAACTCTGATTTTTCCTCTCGTCTCCACCGTCTCATAAAATAAACTCCTGCATGAAAACACGTCACACGACATTTAAAGTCCTGATAAACATTGAGTGTTAAATTGGTTTGGACCTTGAGTTTCCATTTACAGACTGTTTTATAAATGTGCATCAGTTCATTCAATATTATAGATGTCACTTTTTCCCAAAGTTGGATTTGTCTCCACTAGAATGAAGTCCAGTGGGTTAAAATACAAAGTGAATGACCAGAAGCCTCCGACTCTGGATTCAAGCACCAGGAGCCAAGATGGACGACGCTAGAACCGTCGGAGTCGAGGACTTTGGCCTCAGTTCAACTCGGAGTCTCTGAGGCAGCGGGAGCTTCTGGTCGAGAGCCAGCTGGACGGAAGAGAGCAGCATCATCGAGGGAAAAGAAAAAGAAAGAGGTCAGCGGCTAATGGGCTCCGCTGCTTTTAAGTTCACCAGAGGAAACATGAACGTGGAGATTCCCAGTTTCACAGCCGAGTGTTTCTGCGAAAACCAAATCAACACAGTGGTTTTCACACATGTATTAACAAGTGGCAGCTGAGGCCCCGCCCACACATGCTCTGGGCCAACCCTGCGTCAGTGTCAGCTGTCAATCATGACGTCTCAGCCTCAGTTTTTATATCATCAAATAACTAATGAAAAGCAAAGTGATCAGAAACATGAACACGAGAACAAACTTCAGGGTGAGAAGAACGACCTCACATGACTTGGAGGGGGCGGGGCTTATGACCTGTACAGCAGCCAGACACCAGGGGGCGATCTGTCATGTTGTCTGTGTTGGACGACGACACATCGTCATCTCTGGGTTTCTTCTGTCTCTGTCACTTCTGTGCTACTACGGATGCTAGCATGCTAAACAGCTAGCCGCGGCCCGTGTGGTCACTGTAGCATGAGGCGGCTGCTATGATAATGACGTTTTATAACGTTTGCTCATGGCGAGCGACCACCAGCTCCCGGAGAGTCTTTAACATGACTATAATTAATCTCCACTCAAGGTCCACTTACTCACATGTCCTGGAGCTCTTGACCGTCTTCATCAGCAGATGACGTTTGCTCAGTCAGTCGTCAGAAATGATCTGTTGATGAAGACCATGTGATAATAAAAAATAAAAAAACAACAAGACACGAGTGAACTTTGAGCAGAGATTATTCTATCAACAGGACGAACTTCACTGTCCTGCAGCCAGATTCAGACAGGTGGTTTCTGGGAAATGTAGTAACACTGTGTAGCTGCAAGTTCCAGCTGATCAACAGGTAAAACTTCTGTCTCACTGTGTCACTCAGCAGCTCAGCAGCTCCCTCTACTGGCAGCAACCAGAACAACGTCACTGCGCAAACTACAATAACAGGAAATCTTTTGCGTCAGATTTTCCTTAAATCATTCGAGGGACAGTTTTTATGCTTCTCAGAAAAAAGGGGAATAGTGAGAAGAAAAAAAGAGTATTTTTACATGAGCAAAATGTATTTAGGTTTCACAGTAAAATGAATATTGTTGTATTATTTCTCTGGGTCAGATTGAATCTAAATTAAACCTCTGTCCAGTTTATGAGGACAACAGATTTGAATCTGTTTTTTTCATGACAGAAGCTTTTTGAATCTACATCTGTAACCGTGACCTGATTCGTTGTCATGAGCAGAAACAAAATTCATGATTTCTGAATAGATACCACACAAACAAAGTTCCATCTCTTGAACATGTGAAACCTCTGTGAGAGACTCGTGAAGCTGCTGCAGTGCGGTTAAATAATCATGATGAATAATGAAGACGTGCGGCGGCCGGGCTCATCTCCCCTCCTGGCCCGACACTTAGTGTCAACCCGACAGGTCCCGCCGCAACCCGGGGACGAGGGGGGATGAAGCCGTCTCCATATTAAACAGGCAGATTAGACCCGTTGAACGGAGGGCAGCGAGGAGAGGTGGCGTGGCGGACCTCCGGGGTCTGCATCTCATCAGGTGAAGCCCGGGGCCGAGCTGCAGGGGCGGGGAGGAAGGTGGCGCTGCCGGCCTCTGGCCCGCCCCTCCCGTCTCCTGCATCCACAAGCTGGATGTGGCCCTCCGCCGCAGCTAAGCCCCGGCCCCTTCCCATCATGCACAGGGGCCGCTACGAGCTCCCATGAGCCTCGGCTCGCTCCCTGCCATCTGCCGTGATTTATAGAAAACGGCCGATGATTTATGGGCCAGTCATCTCACAATGAAGTTGTTCTCTTTCATTTGTGCGACCTCCCGACCTCGCCGCCACTCCCAGCCAGGTTGGGGAAATGTGCGCTAATCATACAGTATGAGGAGGAGGGGGGGGGGGGGGGTCTGCAAATAGAGGGCTTTAATGAAATTAATTTTCAACAGCGTGTGCATACTGATGGAACCGCCGGGCCTCGGCGACGACACGCGGCCACCGCTGAGAGTTAACGAAGCCGCTTCGAGGACTCGTCCAACACCGTCCCCACGCCCCGCTTCGATCAACGAATCAAACGCCCCATTAGGAGCAAGTGATCCAAGAGACGTGTTTAAAGATTGATACTGGAGCGAAGCATCATGAGACCATAAAGATCCTGGTCACCGCCGCCACCGCTCAAATGTTTCTGTTCCATCAGGAGTCTGATGAGATATGTAATCGAGTATTTGACACGTGTCTCAGTGCTGGAGATGAAACAATAATAATAATAATAATAATAAATTGCATTTATAGAGCACTTTTCATTGCTAAAAGCAATCTCAATGTGCTACAGAGTAGAAACAATATAAAGGAAGGTTTAGAAATAACAATAATAATAATAATAATAATAATAATAATAATAATAATAATAATAATAATAATAATAATAACATGAAGTACTTGTACATTACATCACATTTCATCAGCTACTTTTTGGGTTTATGAAATAAAAAAAGATTAAAGATGAAACCAAAATCAAAAGCAGATTCTTACTGATAATGAAGCATTTTTTAAATTGTTTTATTGTTGGAAAAAACACTTATGATTCATAATAATAATAATACAGATTTAAACTTTCCTCAACTTGAGAGATAAAACTGATAAACTCAAGAGCTGAGTCCTGGTGTTCCCTTCTCTCCTGCAGCTTTATTCATATTCAGAAAACGAATTAATTAGTAGGTTTTAATCTTGATTAACGTAAGGATCATTATTTTATTGGTTCATTGGTTTTTATTTAGAGTTAATCTTAAAGACCGTGATCAGTAATTTCTCCTCGTCTTTTTTGCTTTAGAGGAGTTTTAATATCAAACATCTTATTCATGTATGTCATTTACTATAAATATTAATATTTGTTTTCAGGTGCAGCTGTAACCAAAGTGTCTGCAGTCGGATAATCAATTAAAATATTAATTTAAAGAAGCAGCTGAGTGGAGCTGAGTTCAGATCCATGTAAATATTTCAGCCTATAAGAGACAAAGCTTCATATTTCCTATATTTAAGGTAAAGTTGTGATTTGATTATTTAATTTATGGAATATTTTGGGCAAAAATATAATTTTCTTTTTGTGGACATTTTGCCTTTTCTGAGCATTTTTGTACCTGTCACATGATCGACGTTCCTGACCGGACGTTTGAACCCCACAGCCGACCGCTGGTCTGCCGCCGTGGGACTCGCTCCAGCCGGGGGACGAACCGCCACAGAGAAGAGACGCAGGTTCGATCTTCACGGCAGCAACATGGTTCTGCTGACGGGTCGTTGGGCAACTCAGAGACTGCTTCAAGAGATTAAATCTGAAAATAGATAAACCAGATGATTGACGCAAAAAAATGTTACAATTTAACTTAACGTGTATCAAACAAACTGACGTACACTCAATAAAATGAATTATTAATATCCAACAGTAAAACAGTGATGAGCAGGTGAATCCCGTGTTGAGGGGTCCATCTGGTGGACGTGTCCTTCCTTTCCTACAACTCCACATTGATCTTAGTTCTTTTATTTAGTTTGAAAATCTGATAATCACTCAAAGTGAAAATCCTCATATCTACAAATGTCATAACATACGGAATATATTTCATGATAGGAAAAAATTAATTCCCTTACAACAATGTAAAATATTACATTACATGTAAACAGAAAAACAACAACATTCCATTACATGAAGAAATCCTGCATTTTAAATCAAACTGAAGTAATAGTCCAAATTCTGTCATTATTAAATTATCAATAGCAATAAATTAACACTCCTGCTGTATTTTATTTTACTGTAGCACCTGCAGGCGGCGCTGCTGTAAAATGCGTCATATACAGTTTAATAAAATGTATATTTCTTCATCACTTTATTAAAATAAGTAAGTCATATTTAGCGAGGAGCGTCAGTTTCTCTCAGCGGCCATTTTGTCTCGAGACAGCAGGTCTCTAACTAACGTGGTAAAAAAATGCAGGAAAAATGTTTTTATGTCATTAAACTTATCAAGTTCGCTGTCAGGAAACATGAAGAGGAGCAGGAATATTAAATAAACCAGAAATATTTAAATATTGCACTGCAAACGTAGAAAACGTTCACGTTTAAAACACCAACAAAGACCAAGAACAGATAAATATCTAATTCTACATTTTAATGTTGGTTACATGTGTAATTTGAAACAACCGGACACTTATTAAATATGAAGTTTAGTTGTTTGACTCAAGCGTTTCCGTCTGTTATTAAATCAGTTACAGGTGCGTTTAATTCAGTCGCCTGATGATGACGTCATATTCCCGCTGGTGTTCTTCAGCCAGAAAAGTTTAATAGACTTTTTCTATCGTGTTCTTTTACCTATAATATGTAACTTTACTTTGTCAAAACGTGTATAACAGACGGACTTGTGTGTATTTGTGTGTTCGAGTTGTGTGACGTTGTATTTTAAAACGTGGAGACATCTGTGGGGCGGCCGCTGTTCCTCACTTCCGCCAGCAGGTGTCGCTGTTCTGCCGCTCCTCTACGGCGCCCGCGGAGGGACAAGCCGCTGTGATTTGCGATGACCACTGATCGTTGTGTCTCCGTGAATCGCAGTCGACCGCCGGTGATGAACCCGCCGCGGCTCGCAGACTCCGACAGGAGCTCCACGGTCCGGGCACAGGAAGTTTGAAAGTACCGGGTGGAGCGTTGTACCCGCCGGGCTGCGATGTGAGAGTCACGGAGGAGGCAGCGTCGCAGCTTTTCACTTTTATTTTCTGCCTGTGGGAAAAACGAGTCCATCCGGTGAGTGGAGGTGTCGCCGGTCGCCGGATTAATAACCGATTAATGACCCCGCCCGCGGCAGCTGGGCGGCTCTACCGCCTCCAGGAGCTAAGTTAGCTCGCTAAGCTAACAGAAGCTGCACTGTAATGCGGCTGAGAGCTGCGCTAGCATCGAGCTCGCACCAGCAGCTAACAGCTACATACTGTTCTGACGTGCGACGCTTCACCGCGGTTCATTCACGGTTCTGACTCACAGCAGCTCCGCTGGCTCTGATGCTAAGCTACACGTTAGCAAGATGGCTCCTGCTTGATATGTGTCCACAGTTGAACCGTCGGATGTGGTTTCTAATATGGTGGAACTTCGCTCTGATTGATTCTGTTACAGTGAAGAGAACGATGCAGAGCAGAGCTCCACACCGCGGGACATCATGGAGCCCACTCCTCCTCCTGTAGCCGCCCCACACGCACCATAACCGGGGTGTGAACGGGCCCGTCAGCTCTGCCGGACCGAACCCTGAGGACAGAGCCCGCTGCGGGTCTGCAGCCATGGAGGAGGAGGACGAGGAGGTGGGGGTCAGCATGGAGTACCTGCTGGAGCAGGCGCTGCAGAAGGACCTGGCCAAGAGGCTCCAGGTGGGACAGGAGATCGTAGAGCTGGTCCTGGACCCGAACAGGTCCCCCGAGCTGGAGCAGGACCAGGGCTCGCTGGACAGGATGGTGGACGCGGTGGCGAGCTCCTGGGTGAACTCCAGCAACTTCAAGGTGAGCACAGGTGGTCGGGGTCAGGAGGTGGAGGAAACGAGCGCACCTTCTCTTGCTCCTCCATCTCCATCATTTTAATAATAACTACAGTGAACCAGGCGCTTAACTCTCAGCTGCTGCAGCTGTGAGGAACCACATCAGTCAGGTTCCAACTTGTGACATGAGATCATCTGCTTCTTTCCTCTGACAGCAAACTGAATAATTGTGTGTTTTGGAGCCAAAGTGCTGATAAGTTTCTAGATATAATGAAATAAATAACCAGCAGATATGTAACTCACAGAAATAAACCAGTCTGAGCTCACGCCTCCTGCTGAGGAAGATCGTGTGACATGATCAGAAGCTCAAGATCAGATGAGAAGAACTCTTCATCTAAATATATCTTTGGGAAAATGGTTTCATGTCGGTGTCACCAGAAAGCCAGATTTGTCAATGCACAGACGGTCTCCAAACTGAACTACACACTGACACATGCACATCCAATCACGTGGCTGCCCTGGAAACGCAGCCCCTCCTCCCCCAGGGGGCGTCGTAACAGGGACGAGGCGCCGCGCGAGCTTCATTTACCAGCTCCATTAGCCCAGTTTCCCTCGCTGAGGGAGGGTCGACTGTCAGAGTCCCAGGAGGACATGAGCTGTCTGCCTCTGTACGAGCTGTAAGTGTGTGTGTGGTGGAAAAACTCTTCACCATCTTCTTCAGGCACCGTTAAGCTCCTGTTCATTCGTGTAGGTTATAGACGGACAATATCAGTTTCAGCATTTACATTTGCACATATGAAAATTCATTAAGATGTTAAGAGCTAACAAGAGCTAGCAGAAAAGATGCTAAAATTTCACGTCAAAAAAACATCATCCTAATTTTGTTAATTCAGGTTTTATATATTGGGTTGTATTTGTGTTTTATTGTAATGTATGATGAAGTTTAAGGTTAAATTGTGAAATACCAAGACTCAGTTTTGGCATAAAGGTTTGATATCAACATTTCAGGAATGTTTGCATTATTTTTAGTTCATGTAGTTGTTGTAAAATGTGAGAATTGGTATTAATTTAAATTTTATTACAAAAAACCCCCCAAAGATTTTTACTTCAAAACGATGTAAAACAAAGAATTATCGATTTATCAGAAATGTTTTGATTTCCTCTGATCATAAATTGGTTAAGAATAAATTTGCACATGAAAACATTTGAAAGTAGAATTCCTTTGTTGCTCGTTTGAATCAACACGTGTGACTGTAGTTCTCATTTCGTCCAGCAGATGGCGCCAATAGAGAGGTTTTTATTTTCTTTACTTCCTGCTTTGTTCTCTATAATTTATAGAGGTTTCCAAAAATTGCACCAGACCCAGAACCTGAGGTTCGGGCGATGCCTACGTGTTGATTATGGTGTCAGCAGGGAATCTCTCACCAGACGTTCATTGAGATTCCCAATCCACCCCAAGACAAGGAAAGCTGGAGGGGGTGGTTCAGGATCCATCTTGTTCCCTGGGAACACGGTTTTCACTCACGGGTTTGTTTCTCAGGTCACGTGATTCCCCCTCAGAATCACTCGTCACGTGACAGAACTGAGGATTTGTGAGACGAGAACCGTTCATTTTGACCTTTTCATGCTTTTAAAAGCAGAAAACCACTGTTTTGGTGAAATTACCCATGATCCTTTGCAGCTCACATTCAAATTGTGTGTGTGTGTGTGTGTGTGTGTGTGTGTGTGTGTGTGTGTGTGTGTGTGTGTGTGTGTGTGTGTGTGTGTGTGTGTGTGTGTGTGTGTGTGTGTGTGTGTGTGTGTGTGTGTGTGTCAGGTGGTGCTGCTGGGGATGGACGTCCTTTCGGCTCTGGTCACTCGACTGCAGGACAAATTCAGGACGCAGGTTGGAACCGGTGAGATTATGATCAATAAAATATTTCTTCATGCTTTTAACAATATTTAATTAGAGGAAATAAAGGTATGTTAAAATATGATATTGCATTTCTATAATTATTTACAGTTTAGTTCTTCTACTTTCATAAAAAACATTACATTTTTAATTATTTAAAATAAACTAATAAATTTTTAATCTATAATAAAAAAATTGGATTGTGATAAATGTGTGTTATTAATAAATGAAATAAGATAACTTATTTATTATTTTTAATGAAATGAATCAAATTACAGTTAAAATGTATTTTAAATAAAAGCATTTTGAATAAGATACAATTTATTTATTGTACTTTTTTTTTAAGTCTATATTTATTTTTCATTTGTTATAGATTATGTAAATAATTTGTGTAAATTTAACCTAAATAATTGTTTGTTTGTCGTTACCTGAACTTATCTCCTGTATGTTATTAATATTTAATTTCAGTCCTTAATGCAGTTTTTAATTTAGGTTCTTTTTGTGTTGTTTCCTGAACATGAAGAAATTTTTATTTTTATTTTGTAGCATAAGTTAAAACTGACACGACTCACGTTTGTGTTTATTTCATTGGTTCAGTTATATGAAATTTTATATTTATTTCTAATTCTGTGTAAAATCTGCCCAGTTCTGCCGAGTCTGATCGACCGACTCGGCGATGCCAAGGACCAAGTCAGGGACCAGGACCAGGTTCTTCTGCTGAAGATCATGGACCAGGCTGCCAACCCACAGGTCACTTACCCATCGTGCATCTGTTCAACAAAACATTTTCACGCAGACATAGAAAGTGAATTAATATAAAAATGGTTTCGATCTCTTTCAGTTTGTGTGGGAGCGAATGACGAGCGGCTTCAAACACAAGAACAACCGGACCAGAGAGGGAATCTGCCTCTGCCTCATCTCCACCTTAAACGTGTAAGTTATTACATCATCACGTTGTGGAATTTCATAGGTATTTATTAATTCGTAATTTTTTCATTTCTTTGTGTTGTTTTGTTTGTTTCAGGTTTGGATCTCAGAGTCTGACGCTCAGTAAAATAGTTCCTCACATCTGTAACCTGCTCGGAGATCCCACCAGTCAGGTACGAGCTGCCGGGGCACAAACCGCTCGTCCTCCGCTCCGGAGGAAGTGACCGATAAGAACCAATCAGAGGAGAGAACGTGGGCGTCGTCTGCGTCGTCGTTTACAAACTAAAACACTACCCGGAGTTTTTTACTCACGTCTCTGATTCAGAGGCTGGAAAACTATGGCAACATTGATGAGTTTTTTAAAATCAAAACGTAATAGTGTGTTTTGTTGTAACACAACAGCAGCGTTATTTGTGTTGGTCCGCCCTCTGCTGGTCAGATGTGAACACTACAGCTCACATGAACAACGTTCCAGTGTTTCCATGTGACTGAATATAATATTATATATATAAATTCAGCCATGATTGTATGCAGGGATCAAACCCGCGACCACATCAGTCATCACCGGAATCACACTTCTTCCTGACGACAGGAAGCTGAGCCCATGAGCCGCACTTCCTGATGCCCTGTGCGCGCGCACACACACACACACACACACACACACACACTCATCATCACCAAATTTCTCTATAAATAGTTGTTTTATAACTTACAATAAAACTAAATAATGAATAAAGTTAAGGTCAACATGAATGAAACAGCTGTTTCCTCCGTGACATGGACCTACAGGTGCGTGACGGCGCCATGTCGTGCCTGGTGGAGATCTACCGCCACGTGGGAGAGCGAGTGCGAATGGACCTGGGGAAGAAAGGTCTGCCTCAGTCACGGTGCGTTCAAACGCTCTCTGTTCAAATCTGAATCTACATGTCATTATTCATCAACCGGCTGGTTTTCCAACATTCTTTTCTCATACGTTCAGAAATCAAACATGATCTTTAATATGTGATGTGTTGAAAAGTTACTAATAATATAAATCCTGATACTTTATTTGGTTTATGAATCACTGGAAAATATCATGAAGACAAAGAAAGTAGCAGATTCTCTCATGTAACAAACTTTTCTTTAGGACTGACTCAAACTACTGATGGAATTATTTTGTCCGGCTGATGTCGCTGCAGCTGCGGACAGATAACCATTCATTGATCTGCTGAACATCTCCACACATAAACACAGTTTCTACATTAGAATCAGGCCTCTGAATATTGATTGATGTCATCTTCTGGCTGCTACTACATTGACATCGGGACAGTTTATTTTTTGACTTTGTCCTATTTAACGTCTCTGTGGAGCATGTGTTTTACCAAGGTCGCCTGAAGGCAGCGTTTATTTTCTGCTGCTCATCTGTTTCTTCTTCTTCTTCTCTGGGTCCAGACTCAACGTCATTTTCAGCAAGTTCGACGAGGTTCAGCGGTCGGGGAACATGGTGCTGTCACCGGTGTCAGGTAAGGTCACGACCTCCTGCTCCACACGCCGGCTACGTCGCACCCAAGGACTTAACGTGAGCTTGGTTTGTGGTTGTAGAAATTCTGGTTGTCATGGCAGCATCTTTTTGTTTCATTGTTTACATTTGATCCAGTTAGTTTTAGTTTGAAGCTCAAAAGATTTTGTGTGACGTACTTCCTGTCGTCATCTCCTACGTGGGCGATGGCGACCTGTACTGGACACCGATTGGTTCGTAGACGATCTGACGTCGGCGTGTTGTCAGGTCGGCAGGTCAGCGTTTTTACTTTGAGTTCTTACGCGAAAACGTTTTCTTCAGTTCACAGAGCTATTATTGTGAAGCAGCAGCAGGAAGTGTAAAGGCTGTAAAGTCACGTGACATTACTGTCGATGGTGATTTGTCCCAAAAAACAGACAGGAAGAGAGAGACTGAAGAAACGAGAGATAGATTAAAATAAAGAAAAAGACTGCTTTATTGTGGCAGCCCGGGGCCTTTATTTTGTAGGGCTGGTGTCAGCTGTTGTCCCTCTTGTCACAAGACTCGTGTGGAGGGAGGAGGAGGAGCATCAGAGCCTCAGCTCCTCTTCTCTGTGTCGGGACGCTCACGCTGCTCCTCCAGCTGATCCTCGACCAGTTGGTTTTATCGTGTTGCGTTGCAGGTAAATTTATCACAAACAAGAAACTCTTCATTTAACTTCGTCGTAAACTGTGTTCTTTGATCGAGGCTGATGAGTCTTCAGATCATAACTTAAGCTCGGTGATGCTGCTGCTTGTCACATGACGGAAAAAAACAAACAGAATATTTAATCAATTTTAGTTATTATGGATTAATGTGGTTGTTACAGTTTGAGGAACTGTTGTTGTTATTGTTGTTGTTGTTGTTGTTGTTGTTGCTGCTGCTGCTCTGCGTGAATCACACTTGTTTACAGATCCAGGACCGTTATTAATAATGTGTCGCTCTTATATATAGTGAGATAATTTATAATCACCATTAGGTTTAATACATAATCAAATTCACTTTTTAATGGATTCATTGTTTAATCGATGAATCATTTCAGTTTCTACAAACCAAGCAGCTGATTGTTTTTGTTTATTGCTATAATTGAAACATTCCTGGTCTGGAGCTCATGTTCCTCTTACTGCAGAGCTTTCGCTGCACGTCATGGTCTTCTTCAGGGAATGTTCAGTTGATCATAAGCTGCTTTCAGAATTCAGAGACGGATGTCTGGGATGACAGATGTCTGGACATTTTCCTGATCTTTTGCAGAAGGGCTGTACAGTACGTGAGAACACAAATGTTTCTCTGGACATTTTCCTGAACTTTTGCTGCCGGCTACCTGGTAAAATTTCCCTGAAAATGTCAGTGAGAATACAGCAGGAAAATCGATTGAATGTTCCGGAACTTTTCCTGTTTTCCCGTTGCTGCTGAACGTGTCTCACCAGGACATGTAAACGAAAAAATGTGTGGACCCAATTTGCCGGACGTTTTCCAGAGTTTCAGTGTTGAAAGTCAGTCAAATGAAAACTGATGTTTCTCGGAGTGAGTTTTTGTCTGTTAAAGATGAAGTTGAAAGCTCAGGATAAAACGAGTAAGTGAAACTTGAGTTTTTCTTTATTTGTTCAAGTAAAAAAAATAAATAAAGCTTATTAAAAGTTAACGGTGAGCTGCTCTGACCGTCTCTCGGGGGATGGATAAACTCTGAGTGTCACGTCACTGTCGCCTCGGGACACCCCGCAGTCATTGTGATGACGGACGGGGACAGGTACTTGCCGCCTGATGAATAATGAAGGATGAGCAGCGAGCATCTGTGTTTCACCTTCAGCACAGCAGCTCTGCACAGACACAACAGCAAGCGGAAGGATTCCGGACGGGAAACGTGGGAAGTGAGAGCGACAGACTCCTAAAAGACAAAGTCAGCAACAAGCGACGGACAAATAAAGAGGAGAACGACGGCTTGTCGTAGGAGAGAAACTAAATGTGGAGATGCCGGGACTCATATTTATATTATGAACCAAAACGCGTAAATCTAAATAAAAAAATTAAAATGAATCAACGTCTGATCTTCTAAATAAAAAAGTACAAATTTCTTTTGAGGAATCCTAGAGATTCCTCAACCAACCGAGATTCCTCAACCAACCGACTATTCACAATAGTCGGTTGGTTATCCCAGTGAAGCCTGACTGAGCCTCTGTAACTCCACACTCTGACATGACTGAAGTCTGGTGGGAACGTCGGGAACAAAGCCCGATGACTCTGGGAACGTTCCTCTCTGCAGGTGAAAGGTGGCGGGTGTTTCCCACATTATTCACTCAGCCGGAAAGAGAAAGGGAGAAACCAGAGCTGCAGGTAGAGAAAGGACTGGATGGAATTCCTTGTGGCGAGCTTGTCCTCACATTCCCACGCTCCCTGGTCTCATTCCCAATTCAGTGACTCCACACTGAGCTGCACCTGAACGCCTCACCTCTCCCCGGGAGATCAGCCTTCACATTCACAATGGAACATGTCCATCAACCGTATGAAACCAAACGTGTGCAGTTAACGATATAACGTGTGCAGCTGACAGAAGTGTCTCTTCGTCTCTCTCTCCTGACTCATCACCACTCTGCCCCTCGTGTCCGACTCCTCCCTTCTCCTCCTCCCATTGGTCCAGTCCTCCTCCTCCTGCTGCTTCCCCTCATCACTCCTCTCCATCCCCTCCACTTCCTGCCTCCTGCTCCTGGTGGTGAGCGTGAAGTGAAGTAGAGGACAAAGACTCGGGAAGATCAGTACTGAAGCACATGCTGCCTGACGAGGGAGAGGGGGGAGGCTAGTGGCTGGACTCCCCCTCCTGCGTCCCCCAGTTTCCTCTATTCAGCTGGAGGAGGACCGACTGTCGCCATGCTGAGGAAACTGGTCTGCAGGCGGATCTGCTCCTGTAAGCTGCTCTTCCTCTGGATTGAAGAGAGCTGGTAGAGGAGAAGAGGATGATGGAGGGAGGGAGGGAGGGAGGGAGGGAGGGAGGGAGGAGGAGGAGGAGGAGTGTAAACCCAGCAGGAGAATTTCCTGCTCTGGTCTCGTGGTCTGAACGAGGACGTGATGAAGCCTCGTTGTTGTCCTGAGCAACAGCACTTTGAGTTTAGAGGTTTTTGTGTCTGATGATAGATGTGAGAAGTTTAAAGGTCGAGTTCAAAGTTCAACTGGTTTTGTCAATATTCCACCTGTTATTCGTGTCAAATATACTCTGATGTGCATCGTGTATCTTTCATCAGAGTCGTCGTTCAGTTTTCTCTTCCTGTTTTAATACTTGTTTCCTTGACTTGATGAACCTGCAGCAGTTTCACTGCTTTTGATTTTTAATATTTGCAAGTCCACTAACACATATACAGGAAGTATCCATGGGGTTAAAAGTCGGAAGAAAGGTTGGAAATTAATTTTTGCTGATGATGACAATGTTTTTCTTTCTTCTGTGTGAGATCAGATTCATTGATCCACTGACAGGAAGTGAGTCACACAAGATTTTTTCTGACGATTCATTATGAATCTTTGATTTCCTCCTGTCGTTGTGGTGTCGTGCTGAGCTTGTGTTTTCTATCCTTCCTCCACCTTGTGTTGATGCTGAGGGAAAAGTGCAGTGTGTGTGTGTGTGTGTGTGTGTGTGTGTGTGTGTGTGTGTGTGTGTGTGTGTGTGTGTGTGTGTGTGTGTGTGTGTGTGTGTGTGTGTGTGTGTGTGTGTGTGTGTGTGTGTGTGTGTGTGTGTGTGTGTGTGTGTGTGTGTGTGTGTGTGTGTGTGTGTGTGTGTGTGTGTGTGTGTGTGAATAATGAAAGAGGATTGATTTCTCGTCTAGCTCACATGTCCGTCTGTCGTCGAGGCCTGAGACTGTCTGCTGCCTTATATTCTTATATATTTATTTACTGAGCAGCTAAAATTCATCATTGTTATTATATCATGCGTTTGGAGCTGAAAGCTGTTTTTGGTATTGATTCATTGGCTCAGTTTTGATCGATATAAATACGATCCGAGCGTCAAACAAAGATGTGAAATGAGCCGAGAAGCAGAAAACTGAGCTTTTACTTGATAAATTACTTGGATGAATTGGTTTTTAAAACTGTTGGCGACTGATGGTTTCAGGGGTTAAACAATAACTCGAGGGTTCGGATCAATCAGCAGCCACATATCGTATCACATCATCAGTTTAATAAACCCTTTCAGATTTGAAGAGTCTTCCTCTGGAAACACAGGACGCTTTGTCCCGGTCATTGTCTCTGGCCTTCTGCTGCTGATTTTGGAATGCGAGTCATGCAGGAATGTCACAGTCCGCCCGCTCTGCGTCGTTCGCCCATCGCTTGCCTGTCACTCCGATGCTCCGCGGTGGCGTGTTCTCCTCGTCCCGCCTGACCCCGGACCTTCTGTGTTTTCTCCTCCAGACAAGAACTTCGAGGATGATGACTCTGTGGACGCCGGACGCTCCTCGTCCTCGTCCAAAGGCGCCTCGGTGTCCGGGAAGAAGACGGTGAGCATGGGTTCGTTCCGACGCCCCGCCTCCAGCTCCGCCTCCAGCTCCAGGTCTGCAGGTCAGAACACCGACTCGTCTTCAACTCACTGTTAACTGTTGAACTTTATTTAAACATCTCACGACGACACACAACAAAATAAAAGACGAGATTAAAAAGTGAAACATTTTTTAAATGCTTTATAATTATTTCTACATTTCTACATAAAAAATGAATGACTTTTCTCCTTGTTAAAAAGTTTTTATTTTGTCCTTTTACTTGTTAATTTCCTTTTTTCTTTTAGGTTCCAGTTTTATTTCTCTGACACTGTTGTCTTGTTTTGTCAGACACGAGTCATAATGAGATTTGAAAGTCAAGTGATCTTTCAAATAAAAATGTAATAAGTAGTAAGAAAAGAATAATCCACAATATCATATATCCGCAGGGCGGGACGCCTCAAGCTCAGGCGCTGGAGCCGTGGACGAGGACGACTTCATCCAGGCCTTTGAGGACGTTCCCACGGTGCAGGTACGACATCTGACCTCAGTTTATTCCAGCTGATCATGTGACATCAGCCTCACTGACTCCGCCTCCTCCTCCACTAGATCTACTCCAACAGGGAGGTGGACGAGGCCATGACGAAGATCCGAGACGTGCTGTCGGACGACAAGCGGGACTGGGAGCTCCGGGTGGCGGCTGTGAGTCGTCCTCGCCTTCTCTCTCCTCATAGATTAAAGGTTAAAATGTCTCCCGTTGACCTCTCGACCTTCTCCACTGCAGCTGAAAAAGGTGCGTTCGCTGATCCTGGCCGGAGCGACGGAGTTCGATGGCTTCCCGCAGCAGTTGCGGCTCATGGAGGCGGCGTTCAAGCTGTCGGCCAAAGACTTGCGCTCGCAGGTGGTGAGGGAGGCCTGCATCACTCTGGGGTAAGGCCACGCCCCCACAACGTCATCATGATCACCATCTGAATAGCATCATCGTAAAATTGAATTGATAATAATAACAAATATAAATCAGTAGTTAAAGAAATAAAACCCTTTGATTATTGTTTTATTTAAATTTGTATGTGTATTACTTTTGTTTTTGTTCTGGGATTTATAGTTAATATATAATCAGTAAAAAATTATTCCAAAATGAAATGTCTCTAATAATAAAATGCTATTATTTTCATATTATTTTTAAACAAAGTCACGAGTTAACAGACAAAAAATAAGTACAGTTATAGTAATGATAATAATTAGGAAAAACTCTGGGACTCGTGTAATTTCATCTTTTGCTTTGGAGTTTAAAAAGGCGTTAGAAAACAAAATGAGTAATTCCAAAGAAGCAGAGTTAAACATCTGTTCTATAAACATCTCTTCCTCTTTCTCTGCTTGTTGATTGGCTCCTCCTCCTCTGTCATCAGCCACCTGTCGCAGGTGCTCGGCGGGCGGTTCGACCACGCGGCGGAGGCCGTCATGCCAGCGCTCCTCAACCTGGTGCCCAACAGCGCCAAAGTCATGGCCACGTCCGGCATCGCTGTCATCCGCCTCATCCTGCGAGTACGTGACTCGTCACATGGCGTCAACAGACTAAATCAATCCTGCAAATCACATTTTCATTTCTCAGAGAAACTGATTTCATTTCACAAAGCTTCTCATGTCAGATGTCATGAGATGTTGATTCCAGTTTGTTGTTGCAGCACACACATTATCCTCGTCTGATCCCGATCATCAGCAGCAACTGTACGGCAAAGTCTGTGGCTGTACGCAGGTGAGGTCTTATTTCTTATTTAACGGTATTATGATTTTTCTATCCAATGTTTTTTTATGTATTCATATATATATTATTTTAACATATTGATTTATTTTTTGTTTTGTATCATTCTGTTTTGTCGGGTTAGAGTCCTTTTACTTATTGATTGTGTATTGATTATGTCTTCATTCTACATGTTTGGAATGTTGGGGAAAGCTCTGAACTGAATGTTTTTCTTGTGTTTGTTTGCAGACGCAGCTTTGAGTTCATGGAGCTGCTGCTGCAGGAGTGGCAGACCAGTTCCCTGGAGAGGTGACGACCGATAAATATATTTAATTACAATCATAATAATAACTTGATTTCTATAACACTCATCTGAACAAGTTTCCAAAATACAATGGAATAATAATAACAATAATAATAACGTTAAAGAAAATAAGAAGAAACGGCATCAGTGGATCTCGTTTGTTGATTGACTCGTCTGCTATTTGTCAGAAATGATTAAAATCTTGTCTCGTGTTATTTCACCTGAACGCAGCACGAGATCCTGTAACGTTTAGGGACCAGGAAAAGAGTCCGTTCACGTTGTTCAGACCCATTTTTTTTCCTCCCGCAGACACTGTACCGTTGTCATGGAGACCATAAAGAAAGGGATCCACGATGCCGACGCCGAGGCTCGATCCGTGGCCAGAAGGTGAGTTCCACTCGCCCACTTTAACACTGAACCACTTCGTTCATAAGGGATGAAAAATCAAACTGGCCTAAAATTCATATCACAGTTTATGAATCTGCAGCCTAAACTCGTCCTGACTGGTTGTTTCTCTCTCAGGTGTTACTGGGGTTTCCACGGTCACTTCAGCCGGGAGGCGGAGCATCTGTTTCAGGGCCTGGAGTCGTCCTATCAGAAGGCTCTGCTTGCTCACCTGAAGAGCGGCGACTGTGTGATGTCACTGCCCGCCTCCGACCGCTCGTCCTCCTCATCTCAGGAGAGCCTCAAGTCAGAAACTCCTCTAATGCATATTCATATTTATCCTCCTGTATATCTGTGTGGGAAATGTTTGTATCTCTGGAGAGAATATGTGACATTTCAGTTCTCCTTTTTAAAAGTTATTAATGCTGCAGTTCATACGTTTAGTTTTTGTAGATCTGTTATCCATAAGTGATTTATCAAATTTCATGTTTCTGTCTCCACAGTCGACCTCTGGGTGTAAAAAGTTCAGCAGGAAGCACAAACAGATGTAAACACACTTTTAAAAGATGTTTTTAAACTCTTAATATTCAAGGTGTGTACGTTTCCTTCTCTGGCGCGTTTCCCTGACTTCATCTTCCGACTTCTTCCAGCTAAACCCGGCCACACCTCCAGGACTCCTGCCGCCGCCTCCTCTCCGGGATCCCTGCAGCGCTCTCGCAGCGACGTGGACGTCAACGCCGCCGCCACGGCCACGGCCCGCACCAGGCTGACCGCCGCTCCGTCCATTGGTTCGCCCTTCAGCTCGGCCTCAGCACTTCCCCCCGGGTCCTACGCTTCCCTGGGTAAGATGACTGAACACAAGTCTGTATCAGTCTGGCTACAGGCAGAGCTGGGAAGTCGTCATCACCACTTTGGAGATAACGGAAAAAGAAAGACGTTTGTTCTTCGAAGCTCCTCTTTCATTTTCTGGCTCCTAGCGTTAACTAGCGGCAGCAGTAGCGTCGTGACTAACTCACTGTAGGTCTAGTCGTATTAATAAGTCTGATCCAGTTGAAATAACATGGTGATACAAGGTTTATTGGATCAATATAAGTGTGGATGGTGTCGTTTTTCTGTCATCACACTTTTTTAGCATCATAATAAAGTTTGAGACCAAAAAAAATTATATTTCTTAAAACTTACATTCTACATAAAACAAAATCATGCAGATGATCAGTTTTCTTCTCAGGTCTGTCCAGTTTTTATTTTTACATTCTTTACATTTGCCACAAAACAACAAGAACATCTTCCTGGATCCATGTATGAAATAGAAATTGACGACTGATCTTATGACTTGACTCGTGTTTTTATTTTCATGTGAGGACACTTAATGTAATAATCAGCAGCAAACATCAGCTGCTTTTATTTCTGACGCACTCGCCTCCCTTAGCCCCGCCCACTTCTGCCTCAAACACATCTGACGCTTAACCTCTTGACCCCTGACCCTTAACCCTCGCTGTGTCTCCCGGGCTCCCGTCAGACGACTGGCAACAGAAGTTTTCAAAACCTTTTCCAACTCTCATTCTGTCTTCTCTCCTCTCCAGGTCGAGTGCGAACGCGGAGGACGAGTTCAGGAAACAGTCCGTGTGTGACAGACAGCCGCGGTCGCAGCCGAGGGAAGGTCGTCTCCCAGTCTCAGCGTGAGTAACTTCTTCATCCAATGTGGAAGTTTTTAATCATCCACATTCCAGTCAGTCAATCTGTGCTCAGATATTCTCTTCTCGTGCGTTTCAGCCGGCAGTCGCTCAGGTTCTCCGGGTCGACTGCTGAGCTCCACCTACGTCAGGATCCCGAAGCCGACGATGGGCGCCGCCGCCGCCAACAGCCTGAGCCGACCACGAGGTCACCGCAGCCAGGGCTGCAGCCGGGAGACCAGCCCCACCAGATCTGGCCTGGGTGAGCCGCCACATGGAGGAAAAATACTGTGGCAGGAAAATATTAAAACTCAAACATAATCAACTGAAAGTTAAATCTGCAGGAGTCCGTGATAAATTAAAATCATTTCAGATTTACATTTATATTCACACTTATATAAGTTTGTTAAAACTGAAACAACTGTTCAGCTTCTCCAGGTTTTATTATCTCAGATTAAAGTCCATAATAATCAGGTTCAGTCGTCTTTGCAGATCTAGTGTCAGATTCACTAACGGCTGTTAGACGAAAACTTTAGAGTTTTCATCCTAGTTTCTTCCTGCGGGCGACAACTCCTCGACGCGCCTGGTTCCTGGCCGTTTCCTCGTACTAATGCTCTTCCTGTTGGAGTCTTCTCCCCCTGACTAACGTCTCTGCTGAGCTGCAGGTGTGTCGCTGTCTGGCTGGATGTGCTACGAGCTAATCTCTCCCCCCTGCGCTTCTGTCTGTCTGTCTGTCTGTCTGTCTGTCTGTCTGTCTGTCTGTCTGTCTGCCTCGCCACGCCTCTCCAGCCCGGAGTCGAATCCCGCGGCCGAGCATGAGTCAGGGCTGCAGCCGCGAAACCAGTCGCGAGAGCAGCCGCGACACCAGCCCTGCCAGGGGTTTCTCCCCCCTGGGTGAGTCCACAACCAATCAGAGTAGTAGAGAACTGCAGATCCTGTGAAATCTTCTCGTCTGTTTGTCTTCGCTCACTCTGCAGGAAGAAAATGTGA
Organism: Scophthalmus maximus; assembly: GCF_022379125.1. Classification (NCBI taxonomy): domain Eukaryota; kingdom Metazoa; phylum Chordata; class Actinopteri; order Pleuronectiformes; family Scophthalmidae; genus Scophthalmus; species Scophthalmus maximus. The sequence continues at coordinate 31,203,476 of NC_061515.1, forward strand.
TTTGATTCTGATTCAGGACATTTCAGATTCACAGCCTCAGTCTGATCAGAATGATCTTGCCGTGAGTCCGGCGGAGCGTCCGCCACGGTCACTTTCATACGCGCGTTCATGCCTGAAAGTCTGAACCGAGCTTCTCTTCTTTGTTCCATTTGATCTTTTTAAAAAGCGCAGAACTCTGACTCTAGTTCGAAAACTCCAAATGAACGTCCTCATCTTCTCAATCGTTGTAACGTCGGAGGTGAAGACGTTGAGCGTTCCTTATTTTTCTTTTTTGTTTAACTTCCTGTAACTGGTCTGAAAATCCAAACCAGCTCAAAAAGAGTTTTCACACTGCAAACGAAACAAACACTGGTTCAGTTTGATCTGGACCCAGAACACCTCTTTTGGTCAGACTAGAACCTTTCGCACCTGATATTCTGGTTCGCACTAAACTGAAAAGTCTGACCACAGTGACGGAGGGAAGATCTCAACGCTGACTGGCTTTTTGCTACAACGCGCCATGTGAATATTTCACTCAAGTTCAAATATTTCACCTCGAGGGAGTGAAGCGAACGCCGTGAAATTCATGTCTACTGGTTCGTTCCGGTGTGGACATCACCCAGATCATTTTTCTTCCTGCACTTTTCTCTGCCTGCTCTGTTTTTAAATGTCTGCTCCACTAATCGTCTCTAAAACTTGTTGTCGCTCACAGATCAGTGTTGAAACGATCAGTCAGGTTTTACTGTGTGTGTTTCCTCCAGCGACTCGCCGTCACTCCCGCTCCACCAGCGCCCTGTCCTCCGCAGAGTGCTGCTCAGGTGACTGTCTCCACGGCGAGCGGATTATCTCCGTCAGCCAGACGCAGCAAAAAGAACTAGACACAGTTCGTCTGCTCCAGTGTGATTGGTTCTCAGGCGTCTGGCTGACAGGGTCGTCCCGCACAGTGCAGCCTCGTCCCGCAGGGCTGACGTCCAAACCTTGAATCTGTCACAACTGGTCGTTGGTCGTTTCCCACTTTGGTTCATGTTAAACATTTGACTCGCCTGCAGGGGGCGACGCCGCACGTCAGCCTGCTCTTCTGTCACCAGGAATATTTGCATCTGCCAAAGTTTTGTCAACGTGATCTTTAATTTGCTTTTTTTATTTTCCCGCCTCGTCTCTTATCGTGTTTTTTTTTAATTTAATATTTGATATATTTGATATTTCATTTTGTTGATTTTACAGTTTGCTGGCTGCTTAGTGCTTAGATTTGAACATCTTTTACTTTCTCATAATTTTCTCTCGTCTTCACCTGCTGACGTGCGTTTGACTTTCCCTCCTTCAGACCGACTCGCCCATCAGGCTCGGATCTCGGCCTCCGTCAATGCCATGAAGATCCTGGACACCGGCACCGAGGTGGAGGCTGCGGTCGCAGATGCTCTGGTAAGAATTAACTCTGGATTCATTTATTAATACCCAAAATGAAACACGCTGGTTGTTTGTTGTCGGTGTGGCAGTAATTTCCCTCTGTACTCTTCCCTGGACTTTTTAAATTCCAGCTCTTAGGAGACTCGAGGAACAAGGTACAAATTAATCCTCCTCCTCTCGGTGCATGAAGAGCATGAGCTTTAAACTCCGACACTGTGAACGTACAGTGACCTCATAATGACATCAGAAAGCTGCATGCGACTGACTGTAGCTGCACTTTAGAGCGCGTTGTCGTTTGCATGTCGTCACAGTAAACACGTCAGTGTCGTGCGTTAACGCCTCGCCTTCTCTCCTCAGCGGAGGCCCGTGCGGCGGCGCTTCGAGTCCCCGGGCATGTACTCGGACGACGACGCCAACAGCGACGCCTCCAGCGCCTGCTCGGAGCGCTCATACAGTTCACGCAACGGCGGCGCAGGGACGCACTACCTGCGCCAGATGGAGGACGTGGCAGAGGTGCTGAACCACTGCGCCAGCGCTAACTGGTCCGAGAGGAAGGAGGGGCTGCTGGGCCTGCAGAACCTGCTGAAGAGCCAGAGGACGCTCAGGTGGGCGGCGACAGGAAACTGCAAGAAAAGACATTGAAGATTAAAAATAGAATATTTTCTCTGTTGTAGCCTCATTTAGCTCGTTAGCTTCACACAGTCAGAGTGGATGTGCTTGTTTTCCTGCAGCCGAGTGGAGCTGAAGAGACTGTGTGAGATCTTCACCAGGATGTTCGCAGACCCTCACAGCAAAGTAAGTTCACACACACACACACACACACACACACACTCTCACACTAACTGCAAGACAAACTAACGGTGTGTGTGTTTTTTGTTGCATCCCTCGTCGCTGCCGTGGACGCTAACAATGACCAGAGAGTAAGTTTACTGATCGTCACTGTCCTGTCAGGTGCTCTGACACAAACACATAAAGAACTCTTCCTCATGTCCTCTCTCCTTCCCCCTGTCCTCTCTCCTTCCCCTCCTGTCCTCTCTCCTTCTCCCTCATCTTCTCTCTCCTTCTCCCTCCTGTCCTCTCTCCTTCCTGTCCTCTCTCCTTCTCCCTCCTGTCCTCTCTCCCTCCTGTCCTCTCTCCTTCTCCCTCCTGTCCTCTCTCCTTCTCCCTCCTGTCCTCTCTCCTTCCTGTCCTCTCTCCTTCTCCCTCCTGTCCTCTCTCCTTCCTGTCCTCTCTCCTTCTCCCTCCTGTCCTCTCTCCTTCCCCTCCTGTCCTCTCTCCTTCCCCCCCGTCCTCTCTCCTTCCCCCCCTGTCCTCTCTCCTTCTCCCCCCGTCCTCTCTCCTTCTCCCCCCGTCCTCTCTCCTTCCTGTCCTCTCTCCTTCTCCCTCCTGTCCTCTCTCCTTCCCCTCCTGTCCTCTCTCCTTCCCCCCGTCCTCTCTCCTTCCCCCCCTGTCCTCTCTCCTTCTCCCCCCGTCCTCTCTCCTTCTCCCCCCGTCCTCTCTCCTTCTCCCTCCTGTCCTCTCTCCTTCTCCCTCCTGTCCTCTCTCCTTCCTGTCCTCTTTCCTTCCTGTCCTCTCTCCTCTCCCTCCTCTCCTCTCTCCTCCCTCCTGTCCTCTTCCTCTATTACCCATCATGCCTCTGTGTGGCTCAGGTGTTCAGCATGTTCCTGGAGACTCTGGTGGACTTCATCGTGCTGCACCGGGACGACCTGCAGGACTGGCTCTTCGTGCTGCTCACCCAGCTGCTGAAGAAGATGGGTGCCGACCTCCTGGGCTCCGTCCAGGCCAAAGTCCAGAAGGCCCTGGATGTCACCAGGTCAGCGTCCAACATGTGAACCTTCCCCCTGAAGAATGACATCATAGCATCATATTTATTTGATGTAAACAGCTGCATCACTCCTGCGTCTCTTTACTTTTGTCCGTCTGCTCGCAGGGACTCGTTCCCGTACGAGCAGCAGTTCAACATCCTGATGCGTTTCATCGTGGACCAGACGCAGACCCCCAACCTGAAGGTGAAGGTCGCCATCCTGCGCTACATCGAGGCCCTGGCTCGCCAGATGGACCCGTCCGACTTCGTCAACTCAAGTGAGACGCGCCTCGCCGTGTCGCGCGTCATCACCTGGACGACCGAGCCCAAGAGCTCTGATGTCCGCAAGGTAGCACGTCTGGACGGCTCCTCCTCCTCCTCTGTCCTCCCTCAGAGCTCAGCTTCCTTCCGTCCTTCCTTCCTTCCTTCCTGTCTGTCTTCCATCTTTTAAATGTTTTCAATTTACGTCTCTTTGTTTTTTATTTTCACGTTTTATTTTGTTTGTTTTTTTCCAATCGCCCATTTTCTCGTCCACCAAACCCCCAGACCCTCCACAACTGGGCAGGGGAGGATTTCTCAGGCCGACCCAGCACCGTGGCCTCTCTGCCTGGGGAGGGCAACCTGGAGGAGAGGTGCAAGCAGGTAGAATTTCCATCAGGCCGCACAACCGGGGCAGTGAACCTGCTCTCGCCCCGGGCCGGGCCGCGCTGCAGACCTCCACGTCTGCTCCCACGTTTTTACAGTGAATGAAAAATAACCAGACGAGAAGTCTTAACGACACTAACAGTTTCATTTCAGCGACGCTTCTGATTCATACTGAGTTTAAATCAGGACAAAGATCAGTCGGAGAATTAAATGTCATGTGAGCATGAGACACTAACTGAGTTCAACTCATCACAAACATCAAATAACATTAAACATAATCTTTAGCATGAGTTGTTTTTTTATTTCGCAGTTTTAGAAAGAAACTTTTTTTCCAGCTTCTGCTGAAAGGACGTTTTATGTTTGAGGTGAACAGACGAGCTGCATGTGCACGACGGCAACTCAGCTTCTAATAATTATCTTCAATTATTTAATCTGACATTTGAATCCTGTGTGGAGCTGCAGATGTTTCACTCTGTCATAAATATTCGAAACATCCAGTGGGTGCAAGTCTCCTCACAGAAGATCAATTGTTTTATTTCTGCCCCTCACATCTGAAATATGTTCAAATGTATTTGTAATATATGAATCAGAAGGTTTATTATGTGCGTGTGTGTTTGCAGGCGGCCCAGGTGGTGCTGATCGCCCTGTTCGAGTTGAACACTCCGGAGTTCACCATGCTGCTGGGAGCGCTGCCCAAAACCTTCCAGGACGGGACGACCAAGCTGCTGCACAACCACCTGAGGAACGCCAGCGCCAACAGCGGCATCGTCATGGTAACACACACAAACACACACATTTAGAGTATGACATGAAACTACAGTTTTCATTAGAGTCTGACCGATTAAAAATGTGTTTAGTAATTCATTGTTTAATAGATGTTTTTTGATCCTCAGAACTCTTTGATGTGAACCAGTGAAATAATATTTTATCTGTCAGAATAATAATCTGTGTGTGCGCGTGTGTGTGGCCTGCAGGCGTCTCCATGTAACTCGATGGGTCGGACACCTCCTCGACAACCAGGCAGCCGCAGCAGCCCGATGACATCACCCACCAACTGCTCCCACGGAGGACTGTCCCCCAGGTAACACACACACACACACACACACACACACACACACACACACACACACACACACACACACACACACACACACACACACACACACACACACACACACACACACACAAATTAAGTTTATGTAAACAGCGAGATAATGAGTCAGTTCTCCAGCTGCTTGTATTAACACTGACTGAGATCAGAGCTTCTCTTATCCCACCTTCCTCACGTCTCTATCTGCTCTCTCCCTCTTCCTCTTCTTCCTCTTTCTCTACTTCCTCTTCCTCCTCCTCCTCCTCTTACTCTCCGGCTGGTTGCAGTCGGCTGTGGGGTTGGAGCGCAGATGGACTCTCCAAGTTCCCTCCTCCACCCTTCCCCTCTTCCCCTCTTCCTCCGCCCACTTCTCACTCCTCCCTCAAGTCCCTGCGGCGAGCTTACTCACCCAGGTAACCCCGCCCCCTGTTTCCTCCTCCTCTTCTTCCTTCTCCTCCTCCTCCTCTTCCTCTCCTGGGGTTTCACAGTGGTGCTAAAATCCAAGTAGAATTTGTTGAATTTCCTCTTTAGCAGAGTGAATCAATGTGACGCACTGTGGAACCACTGTGGAGTATCGCTGCTGCACTTTGTGCCTCCATCTGTTTCCTGTCCCTCTGTTCACTTCCTGTTTCGTCTCCAAGCTAAAAACTCCTCAGGTGAGAAACTGTGCGTGTTGTGTCAGTGTGACCAGATGCACGGCCATGCACGAGCACGGAGACAGAAACACCTGGAGGTTCCAGGGAGAACAGGAAGTGTCACAGAACATCATTAAAGATCCATCTACATCCTGATCTCATGTGATTCACATTTCTAATGAACGCGTCTCCTTCGCAGCATGATGGAGTACGACAGCGAGAACCTGAACTCGGAGGAGATCTACAGCTCGCTGCGCGGCGTCACAGAGGCCATTCAGAACTTCAGCTTCCGCAGCCAAGAGGACCTGATGGAGCCGCTGAGGCGCGATGGCAAAAGGGACGCCACGGTGAGACGAGAAGCGAGAGGCGAGGGTCGGGCTGTGTTCAGAAAGGAAGTCCGGAAAATGTCTGGAGAATCTGGTCCGAGGCGGGGTGGGGTTCGTCTGGCATGAAAAGTTCAGGGGAATGTCTGGACTTTCGTCATGAGAATGAAAAAAAAAAAAAAGGAAATAAAACTGGAAAATTATGTTTATTTTCTATAGTTAGAGGAAAACATTTTTTTGTTTTTTTTTAAATGTTCAGCATCAAACCAAATTCCTGAATTTGTGATGTAGATGTCGTTTGACTTGTTGTAACATCTCTGACCGTCGCTGTTCAGCTGGGAGTCGGAGCGTCGCCAGACTCCGACCTGCTGGAGGGCGGACGCACGGCGCTGGACAACAAGACGTCGCTGCTGAACACTCCCTCGCCACGATCCTTCGCCGGCCCGCGCTTCCGCGACTACAACCCCTACAACTACACGGACGGCGTCAGCTCGCTGGACAAAGCCGCCCTGAAGGAGGCGCTGTACGAGGACGGCGTGGAGCAGCTGCGAGATGGTGCGCCGCATTTGGCTTTTTCGTCGTTTGTTAGTTTGTCGTGTGGTGTTTTTGTTTTTTTATGTGTGTTTCCTCCTCCGCAGGCCGGCAGGACTGTGTGGAGAACAAGATCCAGAATCCTAAAACCTTCCCGGGTAAAGACTCGGAAGAACGACGACTTCACTTCCAGTCCACTCCTCAGTTTATGTTTTGCCTGATTTAAACCTGAGTGTCTCTGCCTGCAGGGGGCGCCACAGAGCAGCTGCAGCTGGTGGGGGAGCTGCTGAAAGAGCTGTCCCAGGGCCAGGCGGGGGAGCGGGGCCCCGAGGAGCGGCGGGGGACCCTGCTGGAGCTGTTGAAGGTGGTGCGGGAGGACGGCCTGCTGGTGTGGGAGGAGCACTTCAAGACGCTGCTGCTGCTGCTGCTGGAGACGCTCGGAGACAAAGACGTAAGAACAGAACACTCCTTCTCTTCCAGTCGCTTCCCGGACCAGAGCCTGACATGAACGTGTGACTCTTCTCCCTCAGCACACGATCCGAGCGCTGGCGCTGCGAGTCCTGAAGGAGATCCTGAAGAACGAGCCGCTCCGCTTCAAGAACTACGCCGAGCTCACCATCATGAAGACGCTGGAGGCTCACAAGGACTCGCACAAGGAGGTGAGTTAAACCTTCCCCTCGTTTGCCGAGTGAGGAGCATTCCCTCCGTAGTCTCCTGCATCCTGTCTCGTTGTGTTGAAGGTGGTGCGGGCGGCGGAGGAGGCGGCCTCCACCATGGCGAGCTCCATCCAGCCGGAGCAGTGCATCAAGGTGCTCTGTCCCATCGTGCAGACGGCTGACTACCCCGTCAACCTGGCCGCCATCAAGATGCAGACCAGGGCCATCGAGCGCGTCGCTAAGGAGCCGCTGCACCAGCTGCTGCCGGACGTCATCCCGGGACTCCTGCAGGTGAGTGTTCCCCGGGAGACGATGGGTGGGAGATAAAAGCTCAGAGTGAACCCTCTGTTTGTGTGTTGTGCATCTCCGCAGGGCTACGACAACACGGAGAGCAGCGTGAGGAAGGCGAGCGTCTTCTGCCTCGTGGCCGTTTACTCCGTGATGGGCGAGGAGCTGAAGCCGTACCTGGCCCAGCTGACCGGCAGCAAGGTGGGGGCGGGCTTATCTCACTGGTGTGACAAGTGATGTTTGTGAGCTCAAAGGATTGTGGGTAAATCCTGTTTCCCTCCAACAGATGAAGCTTCTGAACCTTTACATCAAACGAGCTCAGACATCGACCAGCAACAGTAGCAGTTCTTCCGACATCTCGTCCTACTGACTCGCTCCGATCAGCTGACCTCACCTCCCCTCGCCGCTGAGGGGATCCGTCCGCTTCCTTTCCCTCCACCTCCGCCGCTGACGGACAAGCTCGGAACGTCTTCCCGCCCTCTTTAAATTGTAGGTCATGTTTGTTTTCCGGAGGTGAAGTTGCAGCTTAGACGTTTCCTGAAGAACCAGACTTTTTGAACCCGAACCTCGAGTCTCCGACGTGCTGTCACTCCTCACTTCCTGGGTGAGGTGAGTCAACGTAGCGACGACGAGGACCGTCAGTATTTTATTCATTTTAATAAACAACATGTTTTTGCTTTGACACATCAAAACCTTATCGTGTATTGAATGTAAAGAGATTTGAATGACTCACCTGTTGCCCGTCACCCGTTTCACCATCCTCGCTCCTGCTGGATAAATCAGAAAGAAAATCCTCTCTTCCAGGTGGAATATGTGGAAAAAAAATGTGAAATTCCAAGTTTCTATGAAATGTTGAAATGATCATGTGGCGGGCCAGTGATTGTCAGAGGTTTAAAAATAAAAAAATTAAATTATTTTTAGGCCAAAAAACCAGCAGAGACTATCAGTGTTATTAGTTACCATGGAAACGAAATGGGGGCATTGAGGATTAAACCACTTGAGCTTTTTTACGTGTGAAGGAAACTGTTCCGTCTGATCAGATTTTAAATTTTAAATTTGAAAAAATCAATAGATTCTCTAAAGATCTCTTAATCGGACCTGGATTGAAAAATGTAAAAAAAAAAAATACGATAAATCTCTTATTTTTAAGTTATTATTTAAAATGGCTGTTGAACAAGAGTTCGCTTCATTAGCTTCGTTAGCTGAACTCGCTGTTACGTAACAAAACATCACACCTCAGTCAGTTATTAATCATATTCACAGAATGACATCTTTGATTATCGAGTCAATTCTGTAATATCTTAATAAAAACTGAGCTAAACTTTAATTTCTCTGAATCTGTTCATGTAGACAATTAATTTGTGATTTTTTTTTAATTATAATTTCCTTGTTATTTAGTTTGTAATTTGACATGAACTATCTTTTATCCTGAGATTTAATCCCTCAGCTGCTTCTCCTCAACGTTAATCTGTAATTTCACCACATACAGTTTGAAATATTAGATTATATTTGATTTTTATGTTGTCTTTGACGTCCACACTGTAAAAAATAACGACGACTCACCTATTGGTTGATTTCCATTTTTCAATCCATCACCGCGAAGAAGAATAATCTTTCTATTATTGATTGAAGTGGAAAATTAAACTGATCCATAATAAATATAAAGAAATAAGAAGGAAAAAATTTTTAAAAAAAATTAATCTATTGATTATTATTTTTTTCCCTGCTGTCAAGTTGAAGACTACTTTAATATTTATATAAGTTATATTTCACTACACGTGTCAGGATGAAGGTTCCAGCGTCTCGTCAGTGTTTAGACTCTTTGTGCAGGAAGCTGATCATCAGGTTTAGTGATCCTGATAATCAGGTTTAATTGATCCTGAGGCTGTTTGAATGTAAACAGAATCAGATTGAATGTACAGGAAGTGACTTTAAGACTTCCACCTCTGATGTCGTCACGGAGACGAAGCAGCGACGACGCGCCGCCCTTTAAGTTAACGGGCGTTGACGAGTCGGACACGAGCAATAAACCACTGAACATTTCTTCCTCTCGCTGGTCAACGAAACGTGTCATTACTAATATTATTATCATCATAACATGTTACTGCTGCTTCTCATACTAACAACGCTCTCATAACTCCAGTGTGACTCTGCTGCTAAGCACCACCCGTGCGTCGCCGCACCAGGCGAGTCCAAACAAACGCTCCAGGATCAGTTCCACGTTTCATTTTCCTGCCGAGAATCAGACGAAAGATTAACGATAAAAATAATTGACCTGTTGTTTTTTATCCTTTTTACTTTAACTTTTCTGTTTTCACTTCTTGTCTTTGATTTTCTTTTTCTTTGTTTCTCCTCTGTGAAAGTCGTCTGTTTTGAAAGGTGATAAATACATAAAGTTATGATTATGATCTTAGGGACTGTGTAAAATCACTGAGGTGGTGAAGGGACCGTGCAAACACTAAGTCCTGCTTTATTATTATCTTTTTATAAAAGAAAGATTCCAGCTCATGATGCGAAGGGAACAATATTTAGTTAATTGAACCGGCGACGAGTCATTCCATGAAGCTTCAGTCTGAAGCCGTTTCCAGATGTGAAAATGTCCGTAACCCAAATTTCCAGACATTTACCTGAGTTCCTGTTCATATGTTACGTTGATCTGTGGCGCTCAAAAAAAATGTTTTGATGAAACTTGAATCTTTACTCTTGTGATTATTTTAAATTAAATTCAAAGGATGAAATAGAAAAAAATATATGTTTTGGAAAATGTATTTTAAAAAAGAAAACATTTTTCTTTTTCCTGATTTTTATTTATTTGACCAAACCGCAGAGTCGTGCAGCTTCTCCTCTGATTCTTGGCAAGAAAGAGAATTAAACAAGTTTCTTTGAAATAATAAATATGTTTAATGTGACGTGTGAATCCAGAAAGTGAAGGATTGTGGGACTGAACACTCCCAGGCGTCGCTGTTCGTCCGACATCACTTCCACCATCTTGACTCTGGACTGAATGTCGTCTCCATGTCATCCAGCGATCCAGAGAAAATCTTTATTATTTCCTGTTCAGTGACGTAAACGTCTGAACTACATCTGCATGCTTCCGTCACAGGAAGCAGGAAAACGTTCCCGTTGTAGATTCTCCTGAGTTTGTGCCTTTGGGTGAAGATATTCCTGGTTTTCCTGTAGGAAACCAACTTGTACTAACTGCACCACATGTCGTCATGAAGAGACGCATACGCTGTAAATAAGCTTCACTACAGCAATAATTTCCATGGAAACCACTTATGATGCATGGCTCCTGTTTTTGTTTTGTTTTAGGTTATTAGTTTTATTTCCTGCTCTACAATATTTATATCCAGTTAAGTTTTGCCGTGTATGACGTATGTATGCTGATGTACATATTTACACATCTGGTTCTTTCACCTGTGATCCGACTTTGCAGAACTTGAAATAAACTGTCAGACTTATACTGTTTTACTGGTTGTTTTTTTATTGAAATATCACAACACGTGAAACAAAAAATAAGTTGATCAACATTTGAGGAGGAAAAACATATTTTGGTTCTGTGTGTTTCACAATAACACCTTTCAGAATCTGGGAAAATGTGCAAGTAAATGAATAAAATCAATTTTATTAAATACAAACAATATTTTCTATTTATATTTTCTATCTTTATTACTTTGTTATACATTTCTAATTTATTTTTTGTTTTGTGATTTCTGTCATTTTGAGGTACAATATTTGAGTATTTCTTCTTTGAGGTTTCTTGTTACTTTCGGTTCAATGTGGATATGTCATACATTTAGAGGATTTTCAGCAGCGTTTTGAAAATATAATGTCAACAACGTTTCAATGAGGGAAAGTTATGAATTATAACCCTAACCCGTTATGAGTGTTTTTTTAAAGAAACGACATTTGTGTATTTGATGGAAAACTAAATCTAGCAGTGTGAAACCGGAAGTGTTTATCCCGCCTGTTGTTTCACATCCGGTGTGCAGGCGGCGCTGCAGTGAGCTGAATGGTAAACACCACTCAGCTGTTAGCTCGTTAGCTCGTTAGCTCGTTAGCGTCCCCTGCTAACCCCGGACCTGGGCGGTGTTTCACAGCGGTCGTTCAGTGAGTGACAGCAGGACACGATGGGTACGTACCGACCGGGTTCTTCACCGCGTCACTGCGGTCGAACCAGCAACAGGCTCCTCTGTCCGGAGCTGGCGTCAAGCTTCGCTAGCAAGCAACTTCTGACCAACACGAACCGAACTCCGTCTGAAAAAGTTACATTTTTTATTTACTTTGGTTTAAGGAAAAGGTGAATGTCCATTTAGAACATGACATACCAACTTTTATAAGTCGACTCTAGTCGTAGATTATTTCGGCACGTGTGTAAGTGATTATTATCATGAAAAATAATCTCAAAACACAAGGGTATGTACTGAGAGGATTGTTGTGACTCATGTGAGCCACATACTTTATACATCGTCAATACTCTTCTCATAATAATATGCAGTCAACCATCATAAGACAAAGTATTAACAAGAAAGTGACGCAGCGTCAAATGAGCAGGTGTCAGATCGGATCCGCACAGGATTGTAAGTCCTTGAGAAAATGTATTGAATCTAATTAACAAGCTACAAAACATTAAATACTGAGATTTCTGAATGGAGTTTGGCTGGAATCCATTTTCAGACAAACTTACATTCTGTGATGTGTGAACTCCGACCTTTGGGGAAAAAGAGTCAGTTTTGAGTCAAGTTTTAGTTCCTGTGATTGGATTTAAAAATGTCTTAAACCCAGCATGATTATTTAATGCTGTCCACTAATAATTAGTGTTATTGTAAATGGAGTTTGGTTGCAAATAGATTCAGCCCAACTCCATGCTGTTAATTCAAACCTTTGACCACTGTGGCCTACGTTGAAATATCCATCTACAGTAAACCAGTGTGCACGTCACCAGGACTCACCCCCGTGCTTCCTCCCCCCAGCCTCCCCTCTGCCCCTCTCCTCCCTGCGTCTCCTCGTCCCTCCTGTCCGCCTGCTGGCAGCGGCCATGTGGCAGGTTGCTCGGCAGCAGAGCGTGAAGCACTACGGGATGCTGGAGGACTTTGTCTCCGTGGTGACCGAGGCGGTCCCGCAGCTGCTGACGGACAGGCAGAGGAGTCTGCTGCTGCTGGCTCTGAGGGCAAAGGTCTGTTGTGTGTCATCGTCACTTATTTAACGTTTGCTCTCTTGTCAACATCTGGATAATTCACCACGACCAGGAGAAACTGACCAAACAAGATGTTAAACTTCCTGTTGTCCTGCTGCAGGTGACCCTCTGTGACCCCGAGGAGGTCTTCAATCACCTGGACAGGACCCGCCTTGTCTCCGCAGCAACAGTGAGCGAGGTCGTCCAGATGTTTACTGATGTTTTAGTGTGTTTTCTTCCCGTGAACTGACCGTGTTCGTGTCCGTCACAAGTGACTCACACAAAGTTATTTCAGCCATCTGTCACATCATGTGAGCAGACTGCAATGGATTGTGGGATATGTAGGACTGAAGTGTTCTGTCTCTCAGCAGCCGGACGAGGAGGCGGACGAGTGGCGTTCAGCTCTGCTCACTCTGACTGACAAAGTAACGAAGAGCCCGGCGGACAGACGGCGCCTCCTGCAGGTCAGTGCAGCGTTATACAGGTTTGATTTTTTCAGTGCTGATGAAATAAAAACAGTGGCTCATCTCTCTGCTTCACCTGCTGCAGGAGGTGTTTAACCAGAGGTTTGACTCCGCCCTCCAGTCCCTCGTGTCCGACTTCCTGTCCAGGATCGAGCAGCTGTTCCCTGTGCCTGACTTCAAACAGGTGATTTACCTAAAATGTAATATTAAAAGTACAAATGTGACGACAAGTGTCGATATTGAGTCGATGCAAACGCAGACTGAGCTTGAAAACACAAATTAAAATGATTAATTTTTATTTAAACCTACAGAATAAATTTGTGAATGACAAAAACAGAACTGAGACAAATAAACATGTTTATAAAATCTGAGAGAAGATTCATGTGTGTATATGAAAATGTGTAACACATTAAAAATCTGATTAACAGGTAACATTGTGTCTGTCTCAGGCTGCGTCCTGGCTCGATGCTGCCCCCGATGGTCTGGAGGACTGTCTGAAGGAAGCGGACTGCGAGGATTTGAGGGAGCTGCTGACCAATCAGAGCTGCTCACTGGGCCGAGCGACCACCACAGGTACGACCTAACCCCCTCTTCAGGTCATGTGATTTTGAACCGACTTTATCGTTGTTGTTATTTTCTCTCAGTGGGTCATGACACTGAGAAGATCCTCCTCTCCGCCTGGTCCCACCCCCTTTTCACCGAACTTACCAATCCTGAGCCGCCCCCCATCGACACTCGGGTCCAGTCGGACGCCCTCCCTGGTGCGGTCCGCCCTGTGCAGCTGGACGTGGAGCTGGTGAAAGTGGAGGTGGTGGTGATGACGGAGGACGAGCGGGAGCAGGAGGTGGAAGAGACTGTGATTGGTCAGACGGAGTCGCCAGTCGAGCAGGAGGCGTCCAATGAGAGTTCAATGACGTACGGCGACGAATGTGCCGTCACATCTGTGATGCTGCAGGTGGACGGGTCAGACGCCGTTTATGTCATCACATTTAAACTTTAGTGTCCATAAAGATGATCAGCGACTGTATATAAAGTCATATAAGTGAAAATATTTTAATTTAAATGCTGTTCTTTCAGCTGTAAAATAAAGTGTTGTCTCTTTTTGTCAGGTTGAAGGACTCACCTGGAAACTCAGCGGACCAGTCAGTCACAGGTAAAACACACACACACACAAAACAGAATCAATCAGTTTATTTTACGAGTTCCCGCCTTTCTTCACAGTCGACCAATCGGATCAGTCGAGCTCTGCGGTCACCGCCAATGCTCTGTACAGCATTTCCCATAATTCTCAGCGGGTGGCTCACAAGTGTCCTGTTTGCAGCAAGTGTTTCATCTACCGTTCTCAGGTGAGTGTTGCAGTGACATGGCTCTGACAGCAGAGGGAGCTGTTGTACAAGTTCTGTCCTCTGTCCGCAGGTGATACGTCACCTGCGCACCAACAGGTCCTGCCGCTCGGCCTTAACGCCAGCCGGAGTTGTGATGATGCAGGATTCACCAGGTGCCTGTGATGAAAAGCCCCGCCCCCCGGAACCCCGCCTCCCGCAGCCCCGCCCCGGCAGGGCCCACTCCTGCTTCCAGTGCAACGCCGTCTTCAAAACCAAAGCCGAGCTCCTGTCGCACCAGCGGAGCCACCGCGCCCGGCCCGTGTATCAGTGTGGTCAGTGTGAGAGGAAGTTCCACCACCTGTCCAGCCTGACCAATCACAAGCAGACGCACCTGGACCGCGGACGCTTCACCTGCGGCCGCTGCCACAAGGCGTTTGGGTCGGCCAAGGAGAGAGACGCCCACCGGCTACAGCACCGGCAGCCCGACCTCACCTGCACCGTGTGCGAGCAGACGTTCAGCTCGCAGATGCAGCTGCTGCGACACCTGCAGACGCACTCTGTGGAGGGGGCGGAGCCTCGCTACAGCTGCCGCTTCTGTGAACTGACCTTCTCAGGTACAAACTTTATTTATACACCACCTTCTAAGCAACCAGTAGAATGACGACCCATGTCGTTTGAGCTGATGTTGATCGTGTGACGTCACGTGTCTCTGCAGGTGTGACTCAGCTTCGTATCCACCAGCGCACGCACGCGCTGCGCTCGTACCAGTGCGACCTGTGCAGTAAGACGTACGGCTCGCTGACCGGCCTCCAATCGCACAGGGCCAGCCACGGCGCCGAGAGCCGCTTCCTGTGTTCGCAGTGCGGCAAGCGCTTCAAAACGCGGGGCGGGCTGGAGAGCCACCTGCGGACGCACACGGGGGAGCGTCCTTACCGCTGCCCCTACTGCCCCAAAGACTTTGCCGCGCTCGCCGGCCTCAACGTGCACGTGCGGCGGCACACCGGGGAACGCCCGTACGTGTGCACGGTGTGCGGCAAGGGTTGGCCGTCTGGAGGCGACTTGCAGAAGCACATGAGGATGCACACGGGCGAACGGCCGTACGTCTGCCTTGACTGCGGGAAGGCCTTCGCCATTTCCTGTCACCTGACCGAACACCGGAGGATTCATACCGGTGAGAAACCAGCCATTTGAAATCTCTGACATTTTCTTTCTGCACTTTTAAAACTTTATTTAAAAGGTCACTTTGTGTTGAATCAGTTGTTTCATGTCAATACATTTTGTGTTGTTGTGTAGGAGAGAAACCCTTCTCGTGTCCTGACTGTGGGAAATGTCTGAGGAGGAAGTTCGACCTGAAGAAACACATGTTGTCTCACAGCAGCGTTCGACCCTTCGCCTGCGTCTTCTGTCCCAAGAGCTACACCCGCAAGACGCACCTGACCCGACACCTGCTGACCCACAGGACGGAGGTCGGCGAGGGGGACATGGGCGGCGGCGACTAAAGCACTCATCATCTGTCTGTTTGCGATGATGTCATAAGACTCATAAGCCGCTGATGGTCGTGTTGTTTACTTTTCCGACGGCGGTTTTATATCTAATTAAACAACAGACACGCTACTGTGATTCTGTAGAATCCAGATCCACTTCAGTCCAGATCTTCTCAGGCTCCACGTCACTTTTTATCATTAACTAATAAAGATCTGATCCAGTCCTGGTTTGTCTGGAGGCTCAGCAGCTGCTCCAGGTCAACCAACTCTCAGAGCACAAATGTAAAGATGTAAAGAAAAGTTATGTTAGAGTGTTTTTGTTGCCAAGGAGATTTTGTGTTTGTGCTGTTGATGTGACTTTTGACAGATGGGAGTCGGAGGCGAGCGTGGTAGACAGGAAGTGAGCTTTATTTAAGCATTGTGAAAGCAGGAAGTGACGGATGCTTGCGTTTAGTCTTCGTCGTCGGTTCCTTCTTTTCCCGTTTGGTCGATAACTTTCCTCATCCACCTGCTCATCCTGAACAGGTGAGTGTAGAAGCCGTACTTCCCGTCTCGGTCACAGCCCTCGCCCCACGACACGATGCCCATCTGATACCAGCGGTTCTCTGCCGGGTACTGAACAGAGGAACCAGGACCAAAGACCGTCACCTCATCTACAAACCACTGCTTCAGAATCTGATCGACTGAATAGCAACTAAAACAATCAAACATTTCCTGATCTCCGCTGCTTTTCTTCTGTTATGCTCCACAGATTCTCTCCAGATAAAACAAGAACCTTCAAGGCCTTTCACATCGTTGTCGTCTTTATTTAATTGTTTCATCACATTTTCAGACATTTCATGAACCAATATTTATTTATTTTATCAAGTAAATGGGTTAATCAACAGGAAATTGTTGCGATATCTGAAACTATAAGATGTTCAATCTTTCTCACCTGTGTGTCCTGTATGACCAGAATATAAACAGTTAATAACTATCATACAGGATCAATATTGTTACATCTGTCTCACCTTCATCACAAATGGTCCACCGCTGTCTCCCTCACAGGCGTCACCACGATTGCCGTCCTCCGGTTTAAAACCTGAAACACACGGTTACTGTTGAACACGACACACTGCAAAGGCTGATTGGAACTTTTGCAGTAAACGCTTTGGTTAAAAGTTAAAACCGTAGACTGTAAATAAAGGTGGACGACATCAGCTGAAGGGGGGTGGACCAATGCTCCTGCTGCTGAAACAAGTGAGCATGATTTTAGTTTACATGTAGGAACAGATATGTTACCAGCGCAGAACATGTTGTCCGTGACCTTGACCGATGTGGAGCGGCGGCAGGTGTTCTGGTCCACGATTGGTAGATGGATTTGCTGGAGGACGTTGGGTAAATTTCTCACCGTTGGATTCCAGGTCTCCTTCAGGTTCCCCCAACCGGTCACTCGGCCCTTGTAGCCCTCAGACATCAGGCTGCCGGGGAAAACAGTCAGATAAAAATCCTCACCATCCACAGGAAACCCAAAAAGGGTACAGCCCTCAATGTCCTACAGACGGACCCCCAACCACGTCTAAAGGAAGCTGAGCCCAACTCTGGACTTTGATTATTGGAGATTCCTGAACTGGGTTTTTCCAAGAGGAAACCCGGCCCCAGTGTAAAAACAGTGTTTCTCCGTGTTTGACTTACGTCCGGGCGACCTTCTTGCTTGGCAGGCAGATGGGGAAGATCTTATCGGTGAACGGGACTGGCCGTCTCATATGCAGCAAGGCGATGTCACGGTTCAGATTTTCCTTCCAGTTGTACTTTGGATGAACAATGATTTTATCGATCGCCACGATCTTCTCGAGGCCGCGCTCAAACCTGGAAAGTTGAGTAAATACTTTTGGTCAGTCGACGGTAAGAAAATCTCCTTTTTATTCTGATCTGAGAAATAATTTAGTCCATTTATAGACGGGCGGACGGTCCTACTTGACCCTGTTGTGTTTTCCCAGGCGGACCAGTATGTCAGAGCTGCTGAAGTTCTTGTTCCAGGGCGGGTAATAGATGCAGTGAGCTGCGGTGAGGATCCATTGATCACTGATCAGACTGGCTCCACACAACAGCTCCTGTGGGCTTCGCTTGTACAACATCACCTGCCTAACAACAGGTTTTTAACAGATGAATTCTACGGGTCGTCCTTCAAATATTGTTGCCAACAACGGTTACATAGTGTTGTTACCATGGTGCTGAGGACTCCTCGGCATCATTGCCCCCAACGATGCGTTTGTCTCTGTATGACTCTAACAGCTCCTCCTCCTTTGTGTCCTCTTTATCTATCTTTTCAAAGAGGGGGCGCTGTCCACAATCTGCAACACAACCGGTCAGTTAATCAACCAATAACATGGTAATTCAGTCAGTCAACCAGTCAGTAAGATGATAAACACTCAGTCAATAATCTGGTGGACCAATGCCCAATGAATGGACTCACCGTCCTCTCCTATTCCAAAGGTACGAGGATCGAAAAACCTCTTTCTGTTGGAACCCAAGACGGAGCGCTCCCTGCCGTCGGCCTCTGCTGTCGACTCGTCACCAACCAGCTGGTCCTCTGAGAGACAGACCGGTGCAGAGAGAGACAGATAAGAGACGAACACTGAAGCAACATTGTGAGATAGTACCGGTACCACCTGTGGAATTGTACTAGTTCTTGTATTTACCACAGAGGTGCAGGTCACAGAAGTCGACCGTTACATTTCCAGAAACCTCCACATAGCACCAGGGGCCCTCCGGGTCTTTGTCGGGGTTTCGGCACTTGTTGCCCACCAGGGGGACCTCAGGCATGAACTCCTTGTCCACGCTGAGGGCCGTGAGCTTCGGTAAAGACCACTGCAGACA
This sequence comes from Scophthalmus maximus, assembly GCF_022379125.1. Classification (NCBI taxonomy): domain Eukaryota; kingdom Metazoa; phylum Chordata; class Actinopteri; order Pleuronectiformes; family Scophthalmidae; genus Scophthalmus; species Scophthalmus maximus. The sequence continues at coordinate 31,222,142 of NC_061515.1, forward strand.
GGTGTGGCCGCCCAAGGTAACTGCTAGGTCGCCTACGTAGTCTACGCCGTAGTTGGGTAAACACTCTTCAGTTTGGTCTGGTTCAGGCGCCACAGTTGACGGGACAAAGTCCTCACCTTGACAGAGTAACAGAGACGGAGCTTCATTAACGCTGGTACTGTCCAGATCAACCAACCCACCAGTCTGACAGATACTTGCCACATGTCGGGACCCTGCAGGCCTCTTTCTGGACTGTCGGGTCCTGGGTGAAGCACCACGGTCCCTCCGGACGGTTGTCAGGGTTTCGACAAAAGTTCTCATCCAGGTTACTGTTCGGCTCCGAGATGTTAAACTCCCTACAGACAGGTGACCACACAGACAGGTGACCACACAGACAGGTGACCACACAGACAGGTGACCACACAAGCAATTAGTCAATGAATTAAGCCAATTCATGGGTTTTCGGGAGAATCATAGTTGGTTGGTTGTTAATTGGTTGGTTGATTGATTGGCTGGTTGTTAATTGGTTGGTTGATTGATTGGCTGGTTGTTAATTGGTTGGTTGATTGATTGGCTGGTTGTTAATTGGTTGGTTGATTGATTGATTTTTTAGTGACCTACCTCATGATAGGATGAGGGAAGCTGTGTCTCCAGTACTGACACGGTCTCCCTGATTGTGTGATGTTGACATTTCCATCATAGTTCACCCCCTTACCGAAAATACACTGACCTGAACACACACACACACACACACACACAGATAATGTAAATGGATTTCATTTGGTCAGATTAATGATTTTATATTTTTCATGTTTGCTTGTTTTTACCTTCTATACATTGTCGGACAATGTTAATGTTCTGTTGTGTCCTGGTCATTTGAGTTCCTTTACAGTCTGTGGGACGAACAGACAGACAGAAAGTGAGAGACAGACAGACAGACAGTGAGAGACAGACGGACAGACAGACGGACGGACAGACAGACAGACAGACAGTGAGGCAGACAGACAGACAGACAGAGAGGCAGAGACAGACAGTGAGAGACCGACGGACAGACAGACAGACAGACAGAGAGGCAGAGACAGACAGAGAGACAGACAGACAGGCAGAGACAGAGAGTGAGAGACAGACAGACAGACAGTGAGAGACAGACAGACGGACAGACAGACAGAGAGGCAGAGACAGACAGACAGACAGTGAGAGACAGACAGACGGACAGACAGACAGACAGAGACAGAGACAGAGAGTGAGAGACAGACAGACAGACAGTGAGAGACAGACAGACAGACAGACAGACAGACAGACAGTGAGGCAGACAGGCAGACAGACAGAGAGACAGACAGACAGGCAGAGACAGAGAGTGAGAGACAGACAGACAGACAGTGAGAGACAGACAGACGGACAGACAGACAGAGAGGCAGAGACAGACAGACAGACAGTGAGAGACAGACAGACGGACAGACAGACAGACAGAGACAGAGACAGAGAGTGAGAGACAGACAGACAGACAGTGAGAGACAGACAGACAGACAGTGAGGCAGACAGGCAGACAGACAGAGAGACAGACAGACAGGCAGAGACAGAGAGTGAGAGACAGACAGACAGACAGTGAGAGACAGACAGACGGACAGACAGACAGACAGAGAGACCGACAGACAGGCAGAGACAGAGAGTGAGAGACAGACAGACAGACAGACAGACAGACAGAGAGACAGACAGACAGACAGTGAGAGACAGACAGACAGACAGACAGACAGACAGACAGACAGTAAGAGACAGACAGTGAGAGACAGACAGACGGACAGACAGACAGTAAGAGACAGACAGTGAGAGACAGACAGACGGACAGACAGACAGACAGAGAGGCAGAGACAGACAGTAAGAGACAGACAGTGAGAGACAGACAGTGAGAGACAGACAGACGGACAGACAGACAGTAAGAGACAGACAGTAAGAGACAGACAGTGAGAGACAGACAGACGGACAGACAGACAGACAGAGAGGCAGAGACAGACAGTGAGAGACAGACAGGTGTTTGTGTATTCAGGGTTGTGTGTGTGAGTTGTGGACTTTGTTCATGTTTGTTCAGCAGCTGATTAAACTTCACAGATACAAAGTTAAACCAGTCGTGGACAAACTGAATAACTAGACTGACGATGTAGACACTGATAAATGTTGCTGCTGTTCAGACTAAACAACGATCTGATTCTAAAAACTGTTTTGACGATAGCTAGGCTAACAGTTACCCTCTGCCTCCAGTCTTTGTGCTAAGCTAGGCTAACAGTTACCCTCTGCTTCCAGTCTTTGTGCTAAGCTAGGCTAACAGTTACCCTCTGCCTCCAGTCTTTGTGCTAAGCTAGGCTAACAGTTTCCCTCTGCCTCCAGTCTTTGTGCTAAGCTAGGCTAACAGTTTCCCTCTGCCTCCATTCTTTGTGCTAAGCTAGGCTGATCGTGCACCGATGAAACAGCAACATGAATTTCCCAAAATGTCAATGAGTGATAGTTAAGTTGAACCCCTCTGTACTGCAGTCAAATTATGAAGCAGGAGTGTACAGTAAAGTACAGTAGACCACAGTAGAGTACAGTACAGTAGAACACAGTAGAGTACAGTACAGTAGACCACAGTAGAGTACAGTATAGTACAGTAGAACACAGTAGAGTACAGTACAGTAGACCACAGTAGAGTACAGTACAGTAGAACACAGTAGAGTACAGTATAGTACAGTAGAACACAGTAGAGTACAGTACAGTAGACCACAGTAGAGTACAGTAGAGTACAGTAGAACACAGTAGAGTACAGTACAGTACAGTAGAGTACAGTACAGTAAAGTACAGTAGAACACAGTACAGTAGTAGTACTCACCCAGGTACACGGCCCAGAAGTTTTCCTGAAGGAAACAGATGAGATGTTGAGCAGAGTTGTAACATTAACATTAATATTAACATGTTCAGAATGAGAATGAGAGCAGAACGAGCCAGAGTCGTACAGTTTTGTCCGGCTGTTCGAACACCTCTCTGGCCTCTTCGTGGTCACACACTTCTTCAACACACTCTCTCTCCAGGTTCCCTGAAGAACCACAGATTCAACGTGACGGAGAAAATTAACAACCTGCTGCAGAAGTAGATAATAATTCTGTTTCAATAATAATGGGATGATGATGATGATGGGGAGCGTTGACCCTGACGTCACCTGGTTTCATCTCCTCAAACAGCTGATTGGCTCGTCGGCTCCGGACCAGAACCTGTGAGGCTCGCTGACTGCTGAGGAAAACTACCACGACAACAGAGTTTATTATACTATATGACTTTTAGATTAAATTAGATTAGATTTGTTTCAGATTAGATCAAATTGGATTATAGATTATATTAAACTCAAATCAGATACAATCAGATTAGATTAGTTTCAGATTGAATTACACCATATTAGCTTTAAATTAGATTTGATTTAAATGAGAGGAATAGGTTGTTTTTTTATTATGTAGATTAGAACAAAATTCATTTGTTCACTTCAGTTAAATTCACATCAGATTATTTTGGATTAGTTTGAACTAGACTTCAGGTCACTTTATTTCAGGTTAGATTTGCAGATAGTAGCTGTTCTGCAAAATACAAATACTCTATTACAAGTTTTTTAAAAAGTATTACCAGTATTATTATTAAAAGTAAAAGTATTTGTGCTGATACTTTTACATGTTCTGTATTTGTATGTTGTGGTGGTACCACGTACACAGTACAGGTAGACTCACCTGTGACAATACACAAGTACAAAAGTACAACTACCTCAGAATTGTCCTGAGAAAAAAAGGATTTTAGTTTGAGAGAAGAAGTCAAACACCTTCAGAAAAATACGTACGATCCTTCTTCCTTTTTTTTTTAGGTAGAATTTGAATGTAGATAATCACTTAATAATGTGCGAGTGTGATTCTACTATTCTACAATGACCTTTACTCCTGTTACTCCATCTGGCTCCACCACTTATAGTAAGCAGAATTATTTATAATAATAATAATAACAATAATAATACGGTGGGTACAGTACCATGGTTCGCGAGGCAGCTGTGCAGTAGAAAAAGCAATAGAACAGCAGTTGGTTTCGATGCCGGTTCCACCATGATCCAAACCTCAGAGAACCTCAGAACCACATCCAGCAGATTCCCTCTTCAGTCTGTCTCTGCCTCGCTCTGACCCTCCAGTGGGGGGTATTGATCGAAGGGTCAAAGTTCATGCTGATGAGTCGGACATGTTTAATATGAACGTGTTTACTTTGACGTTCAGGACATCGACTGCAAACAGCAGCTGATGACAGTCACGTCAGCTGTTGTCGTTCCGACAGTCTGACTAGATGTAAATCTAGTTATGTATATGTTTGATAATTTTACAGGACAAATGACAATTATGAAGTAGATGCTGATTAAGAGCAGCAGGACCCTGTTGTTTCACTCGTGGCTCTCAAGTCTTAAAGTGAAACGTGCTCAGAAACTGCTCACGTGTTGGTCTTTGTGAAAATTTGTCTAAAATAAGTTTCGCTCGTGGGCGCGACTGAATATGTTGACCACGCCCCTTCGTCACCAACCCCCACGGCACGTTTCAACTAGATGCACAAAAAAAGTTGCTTAAACCCAAGAGGAAGTCAGACATTTTGAATTCAGTGGTCATCTCTTGAGTCAGGGGCCTCGTATGTTAACGAACTCCTCCAACAGAATTATTTCAGACCAACTCCGCTTGTACCATCTTGAGACCTCCACCATTAAAGATTGTCAGCATCACATCTTGATGTTTCACCATGAAACAGGAGAACACGAGGAGAAATAGAAAATAAAAAAGAAACGCTGGTGCTCTCGTCCTTCTGACTCACTATTGATCCGGCCTCTGTCTGACTCAGCACAAGTCAGAGCAAATATGTACTTTACAGATACTGAGTTGAAGGTCTCTGAGAGTCGGTGGACAGTTAATCCTGTGAAACCCGACCAAGACTAAAGACTGAAGTTTCTCCCAGAGGCTCCAAGGTTCATCACACTGCACCGAGGAGGAAAACACTTCACGGAACAATCGTTTTCTTCTGCTGAGCAGGAAAGAAAGAACTCAAAGAGTCTAACCTTATGTACATTATCTACGTTGTCTACGTCCAACTCTACATTCATGCATCAGATAGGCAACACAGAAAATACATTGACTGTTCTGAATTTAAATCAAATATTTAAAAAATGGAGAAAAAAATTCGGGTGGATGTCAGGTCTAATATAATCTTATTCTCTTGAAATATATATGATTTAAATATATATGATTTAAAAGTAATCAATACACTCCCCAAACAAATAATGACATTGTTAATTAATTACGAAAAATTAACTATGTTAAATACATTAGTTATTTACTCAATGAATAACTGTTTAGTGGCAAAATAAATAAAATAAAATGAGATGAATTCATTTAAAGTTATTTAAATATTCAAATGAATGAAAATATAATAAAAAGTAACCGAAAGATAAATGTGAATAAAATAAAATGAAATAAATTAATATCAAACAATAAAACAGAAGACAAGACAGAAATCAAAATGAATCTATTCATATATACAGTATATCTTTATCTCTCTCTGTCTGTCTGTCTCTGTTTATTTTTTATCTTTGGGTTTTTGTTTCCTGGGTTGATTTTTGTAGTCATCTCTTCTTTTCCTGTCTTACAAGTGTCTTGTTTTGGCTCTTTACTTCCACCTGTTTCTCCCTCTTTTGTCCACAAGAGGGCGCCAACTCACCACAACTCAATTAAAGTCAAAAATATGAATCAATAAGTGATTAAAAGTAATAAATAAACTCGCCCAAAAAATATTTACACTATTAGTTAATTTATAAAAGATTAAGTTTGTTAAATACATTAGTTATTCAATTAATAACTGTTTAATGGTCAAATTAATAAAATAAAATTAGATTAATTCATTTAAAATTATTAGAATTTCCAAAAATATAATAAAAATAACATAAAGATCCATTTGAATATAATGAAATGAAATAAATTAATATCAAACAATAAAACAGAAGAAAACACAAATAAAAATAAATATATAAATTTATCTATCTAACTGTTTGTCCACCTGCCTGCCGGCCTGTCGGCCTGTCTGTCTGTCTGTCTGTCTGTCTGTTTGTCTGCCTGTCTGTCTGTCTGTCTGTCTGTCTGTCTGTTTGTCTGTCTGTCTTTCGGCCTGTCTGTCTGTTTGTCTGTCTGTCTGTTTGTCTGCCTGTCTGTCTGTCTGTCTGTCTGTCTGTCTGTCTGTCTGTTTGTCTGTCTGTCTGTCTGTCTGTCTATTTATTTATCTATCTTTTGTTTCCTGGGTTGATTTCCGGTTTTATTTTGTAGTCACCTCTTCTTTTCCTGTCTTACGGTGTCTCGTTTTGGCTCTTTACTTCCACCTGTTTCTCCCTCTTTTGTCCACCAGAGGGCGCCAACTCACCACAACTCAATTAAAGTCAAAAATATGAATTAATAAGTGATTAAAAGTAATAAATAAACTCGCCCAAAAAATAATTACAGTATGAATTAATTCATACGTACACAACGTAGATAATGTACATAAGGTTAGACTCTTTGAGTTCTTTCTTTCCTGCTCAGCAGAAGAAAATGATTGTTCCGTGAAGTGTTTTCCTCCTCGGTGCAGTGTGATGAACCTTGGAGCCTCTGGGAGAAACTTCAGTCTTTAGTCTTGGTCGGGTTTCACAGGATTAACTGTCCACCGACTCTCAGAGACCTTCAACTCAGTATCTGTAAAGTACATATTTGCTCTGACTTGTGCTGAGTCAGACAGAGGCCGGATCAATAGTGACTCAGAGGTAATGTAATTTGTTAAATACATTGGCTATTCACCCAATAACTGTTTAATGGTAAAATAAATAAATTAAAATGAGAATAACTCATTTAAAATGATTTGAATTTTCGAATAAATTAAGAAAAATATAATTAAAAATAATAGTAAGATGAATTCGAATTCATTGAAATAAAATACATTTATATCAAACCATAAAACAGAAGAAACGTTAGTAAGAAATATAAGTAACTGCCTTGTTGTTACAGCCTCTCACCAGCAGGCGGTGCTGCAGCCTTCAATTGTCCCCGTTGTGGGACAATAATAAAGGATTCATTTTATTTAACGTAATTTAGATTAATATACCATAACTCAACTTAATGTAACAAAAGTGTTACTTAACATTGAAACAACGTTACTTAACTTGACCTAACGTAACTTTATTGTAACTTAACTCAATAACGTCACTTGACCTCGTCATCATGCAGCAGGGGGCGCTGGCTGCAGCGAGGAGGCTGAGCGGCAGTTCAACCAGAGAAGAAGAGGAGGAGGAGGAGGAAGGTGGAGGAAGAAGAAGAAGAAGGAGAAGAGGAGAGTTGTAACGATGGCAGCAGCGACCTCAGACTTGCGGGTGGATCTGCTGCCGTCGGACCCGCTGCTGCACGTCTTGTCCTTCCTGAGCTTCAGGGACCTGGTCCAGTGAGTACCCGGAACCAGAACCACAACCAGAGTCTAAGAACCGATGTACAGAAGCGGCGTTAGCTTCAGGCTAACGGCTGCTGCTAACAACAACAAGAGCAGGCTGCGACGACAGATATGAACTTATCAACATATAAACATATAAACATTAATATCCTGAAGCGACGTCACTGTCGCTGAGTGAACTGAAGCTAATGTTGCTACAAACACTCGCTGGACCGCGGCGGCGGCTCGTTAGCTTAGCATGTAGCTAAGTGTTTATCTCCCACAAGTATTAATGTTCACATCGATCTGAATAAACACGGTTAGTATCATGTGACTGGACTGTTTTTTACTGTTCACTGAAATTTAAATTGTCACAACGCAATGAGTCAATAGATCAAATAAAGTATGATTATGATTATGAGTCGTGTTATATCTGAAAACTTAATCCAGCTGTGATTCTTATGTTTAGTGTTTTTCTCTGTCTCAGATCTGATGTTTTCACAGCTTCCTGTTGTTTTTGGTCTGATCAATAACCAACCGATCACATAACTGTGTGTGTGTGTGTGTGTGTGTGTGTGTGTGTGTGTGTGTGTGTCTCTGCAGCTGCAGTTATGTCAGCAGGAGGTTGAACGAACTGTCCAAACACAACCCGCTGTGGAAATCCCTCTGCTCCAAACACTGGCTGCTCACAGAGTGAGTCCTGCCCACGGGTCACCAATCAATCAATCAATCAATCAATCAATCACTTTGTAATACATAGATGTACATGTGTGTGTGTGTGTGTGTGTGTGTGTGCGCAGTGCGGACCGGCTGCAGAGTGGCGTGTCCTGGTTCTGCCTCTTCACGCAGACCTACAGAGACCTGGGACGTTACGTCCAGTTCTACCCGACGCTGAAGCGCTCGTGGGAGCAGCTGAAGAGTTTCCTGCAGCTGAGGTGTCCGCGCATGATCGCGTCACTCAAAGGTGACTTCATGATGTCACTACGTCAAACGTGAATCGATGATCAATCCGTAACATTCTTCTTAAACGTGAACATATGCTGCATTTCTTCGTCACATGTGAAAATCTTTGTTTTCAGGAAGAAACGATGAATAAATTATGAAAGAAGAATTTGCTGAGATCACATGTAATCAATAAACTTTAATATGGTAAAACATTAATAAACTGTAATCAGTCTGTTTATGATATGAATCATTGTTACATGAAATTACTAAATACTGAACAGAACCAAAAGATATAAAAGCGGATAATTATTGAAGCTTTGTTCAAATATTAAAATGAAATTTACTGTTAAATTTAGAAGTTTTTGTAATTTGGTGAAAACTGTTTTTAAATGAATCTGAAAATGTTAAATGTTCAGATAGATAAAAGTCTTTGTATCGACAGGAAACAGTTTTGTTGGGACGTGACGTTTCTCTCTGTTTCCTGTAGAGGGCGCCACGGAAGTGGAGCTTAACGACATTGAGGCTCAGATTGGCTGCCGGCTTCCGGACGACTACCGCTGCTCGTACCGGATCCACAACGGACAGAAGCTGGTGATACCGGGGTCAGTGTCAGCCCCTCAGAGCCCCGCCCCCTGGCCTCTGACACCGGTCGTCTTCCTGACTAACCCCCTCCCTCCTGCCCGTCTGTCTGTCTGTCTGTCTGTCTGTCTGTGTGTGTGTCGTTAGGCTGATGGGAAGCATGTCCCTGTCTAACCACTACCGCTCCGAGGTGCTGCTGGACGTGGAGACGGCGGCCGGCGGCTTCCAGCAGAGGAAGGGGATGCGGCGCTGCCTCCCGCTCACCTTCTGCTTCCACACCGGACTGAGTCAGTACATGGCCCTGGAGCCGGCGGAGGGACGCCGCATGTTCGAGAGCTTCTACCCCTGCCCCGTCCGTAAACATTCCTTTCAAAATAAAGGCCCCTTCACGGGGAGGAAAGAGACTGACAGTTGTTTTTCCTGTGTTTTAGGACCAGACGGCTCAGGATCCTTCAGCCATCGACATGTTCATCACAGGTTGGTTCACTCGTCTCCGCCCTCGCTCCTGAGAACAGGAAGTCAGTCTTTGTAGCAGTTGGATGTGAAGATGTTTCTTCCCTCTCCGAGTCCTAACTCGGTCAAACACACGGGACACGTGTTGATGTGACATCACTTCCTGAGGATGTTGTCATCTCTGATGTCATCACAATAAGCCTCCATTAGAAAGCAGATTACAGTCTGACAGCATGTAACGCTCCGACTCTTTCCCAAAGCATTCTGGTAGTTGTAGTTCAGTGTCCGACTCAGCTGCTTTTCCAATAAAGGATTATGAATATGAACGTGATCCTGACCTCTCAGAATAAAAAAAAAAATTTGTTTGCTTGAAAGTTTTCACCAATTTTTTCATAAATCTCCTGTAGATGAGTGTAAATAAGAACAATTGATTCATTCAACTGTAAAAGAAGCAGGAACTATTTATTATTAATTGTAAAGTTTGTGTTCAGGTTCCTGTTTCTTGGAGTGGTTCACTGGCTACGTCCACAACGTGGTCACAGGAGAATATCCAATCATCAGAGACCAGATCTTCAGGTAACACACTCACACACACACACACACACACACACACACACACTGCTCTGACTTCAGACACTTGACTGGTGTATGTTTGTTTGTGCAGGTATGTGCATGATAAAGGTTGCGTGGCGACCACCGGTGACATCACCGTCTCTGTTTCTACCTCCTTCCTGCCGGAACTTTCCTCCGTCCACCCACCGCACTTCTTTTTCACCTACCGCATCAGGTAAGTGTCGGCGTCCTCGCTGTCGGCGGCGCGCGTCAAACCGCGTCAAACTTCTTTTAATCGGTGTAACGTCTTTTCAGGATCGAGATGTCGAGCGTTGCGTCGCCCGAAGCCGCCTGTCAGCTAGACAGCCGCTACTGGAAAATCACCACCTCCGACGGCAACGTGGAGGAAGTTCAGGGGCCCGGCGTGGTCGGTACGCTGCTCACATCACGTCACATGACCTCCTGCACGGCTCCACTGTGATTGGCTAAGATGAGCTGCTGAATGTGCGTCTGTGTTTCTGTGCAGGAGAGTTTCCGGTCATGACCCCAGGAAAGGTACATGAGTACGCCAGCTGCACCACCTTCTCCACGCCGTCAGAGTACATGGAAGGTCACTACACCTTCCACCGCCTCGGTAACGTCACCGCCAACATGTTGATCATGTGTCTGTCACTGCAGGAAGTGTTTTATTTTGAAAACGTTACATTAAAATACATCCAAGTACAGTCCCTGCAGGCTTTTATTGTGAAGGAGCTGAAGTGAAATGACACCTTGTTGTTGTTTTTTCTTTTGCAGCCAATAAGGAAGAAGTTTTCCATGTGACCATCCCTCGCTTCCACATGGTCTGCCCCCCCTTCAGAGAGCCTGTGGTCCGGACGGTAACATCTGCTGATACATTATCATTATCATTATCATTATTATTGATTATTGATTTAGTCCTGTTTATAAATGTGACTTCCTGTTCGTGTCTCACATCTGCAGCACAAGCCGTCGGCCAGCTTCACGCCTCGCCGCGACGACCACGACGACGAGTTCTGTGACGGAGACGGTGACGACTTCGGCGACCTGAGAGGAATCAACATGGCGGCGCTGGAGGGGGCATGGTGCCCCCGTCACATCTGACCTCCGACCTCTCAGCACAGTGTTGATGGACTGCCAGTTGTTCAGGCCTGAGTGGTGATTGGTTGACAGGCAGCAGGGGATTCTGGGACAGGAAGCACCAAGCAGAGCCATATACGGTACCGAGCCCCTTCAACTTCCTGCTGCCGGTCCGGCGCTGAGGTGCAGTTTCCTTCTTTTGTTTCATCTTTTCTCATTATGATCAGAAACTGATGGACGAGCTCCGACAGGGAGGACGAGGCGGTGACGTCGCCACGCTCACCTTTGCTAGGAGGAAGCTGCCCACTTCCTATTAAGAGGAAGAAGAGGGGGGTTTGTGTCGGGTGACGAACCAATCAGGAGCTGGATCATTATGTGACTTTGAGTTTGTCGGGTTTCCTCCGTAGAATGATATGGGTTGTTTATTTTTTAAATCTTTCCACTGCAGGAACCAATCGATTGATTATTGATCGATCAGTTTGTCTCGCTCTAATTTAACCATGATGATAGTTTGATCGGAGCTACTTCCAGCACAATGAGGCTCCGCCCACACAGCCATTTTAAAACTCATCTCCGTTGCTATGGTTACGCCTGGTGTCATTGTTTTCCAGCCTCTGAATCAGAGACTGATTGGTTGTCATCAGTCACGACTCAAAGTCACTAACACTTCCTGTCAGTAACAGTTCCACCTCGTCGTCCCCGCTGTTCCTCCTTCAGAGGAGTGTCTGTTACTAAGCAACCAGCTGCAGAGGAGACAATCTACTTCCTGTTTACACCTGAGTGGTCATGTTACACGTGTGTTAGTGTGGACGGAGATTATGACTGATATGGAGACCAAATCCTTGTGTGGGCGGAGCCTCAGAACAAGTTACATAAACACTAAAGACATTTCACACTCAATCACAGATAGGATTAATAAAATAAAAGTCTAAGAGGAGTCTGGGAAATATTTCTCCAGCTCAGATTTTATTTTGAAAACATGACTCATTTAATTTTCCTTTCTCATAGAGTTGATATTCTGATCCCGACGTTCCAGGTTTATAAAACACTGGAGCAGCTTCTTCTCACTTTCCTTCGTGTGACATGCTCATATTTTGTTATTACGTTATGTTGACTTCCTGCAGTGGAAAACAGACCAGTGTTACGTTTCTTTGTTTCCTTGTCAGAAATCATAAGGAACAAATAGGGCTTTTATTTTGGAGGAGGCTGCATCATGTTTGAAAGTGTTTCCCTCATGATGCGTCGGCGTCGCTCTGCTGTGATTGGTGGGTTTGTTTTTGTATGTTTTTGTCTAAATAAATAAAGAAACACTAATGACATCATGTTCTGACCCTGAGCTGTAGCCACGCCCCCCGGGCTTCACGTCACATTTCACAAACAGAAGAAGTGACGGCGCATTCAGCTTCCTCAGGTGATGAAGTCAGAGTGAAAAAAATGGACGCTACAAAGACTTTATTCATTATTAGAAACAAGAGGTTTAAACTGAATATTTAAATGTAAAACTAGTTTTTATTAACTTCAGAAACCACAGTACCACAACTTTATGATCAGTAATATTGATCTCGGATCGATGCTTCAGGTTTTCCTTCTCCTCATGGACACAAACAAACAAAACAACTTTACAAGTGCTTTTATTTAAAAAAATGTTCATCAGTGACGACGTACAAACATCATCAGGTGTGGACCAATGAGGAGACGACGTTCAAAGGTCATCCTCATTTTCTTCTTCTTCAGTGGTGTTGCAGCAGCTGACTGGAGGACCAGCGCCTCCTGCTGTTCTAATGTTCACATCACGTCACATGTTCCTTTCACACACTTTCTGCAAATGCAGTTAAAATTTGCAACGTCTTGAAATGAAACGGTTCAGTTCCAGGAGACCAGGTTCTGGTCTCCCTTCCTCCTCACTTTCTCTCCTTCATTCATCCTCCTCCACCTCTTCTATCACCTTCACCGTCCTCCGTCGTTTCCTCCCTGCTCTCGTCTCCTTCCTGTCCCCTTCTCCCTCCTCGATCTCCTCCGCCTCCTCTTCCTCCCCTCCTCCCCCTCCCCCCACCTCGCCCTCTTCCCGGGCGTTGCAGCGGCTGCAGTGCCTCCTGAACCCCCCCAGGTAGTGGGACCTGAAGCAGCAGAAGGGACAGGCGTAGCGTCCGGGCCGGTGGGCCTCCCTGAAGTGCTGCTGCAGGCGGCTGGGGAGGAAGAAGGAGCGCGAGCAGTTCTTACAGCTGTACGGACGCTCCACGTCGTGACTGCGGACCACGTGACTGATGGCGAAACCTGCAACAGTCAGAGATCCACGTCAAGACACATAGATGTGATTCTGTGATCGACTGATCAAGCCTGACGGTAAGTCGGTACCTTTGAGTTTGGTCTTCCAGCCGCAGATGAGGCACACGAAGCGGTTGGAGATGAAGCGCACCACCCTGGCCATGGCCGCCACCTCCTCCTTCAGTAACTCTGCACTCAACCCGGCCACAAGCTCCTCCTCCTCCGGCCCCTCACTAGCCGTCTGTCTGGGCGTGGTGGCGGCAGCAGCGGCGTCTCTCTTGATGGCCTGCGTGGCGTACAGTTTGGGGATGTCGTGTTTCCTCACCACGTGGTTGACACCCAGAGCTTTCATTTTGTTCTTCCAGCCGCAGATGAGGCAGTGGTAACCGCCACCATCGAACATCAGGACGCTCTCGTCTCCCTCAGCGCTGGGTTTGACCGACTCTGGCCCCTGGTGGGCGCCATCGTCATCATGACCCTCTGCCGCTGCCGCCTCCTCAGCCTCACTGCTCCGCTTTCTTTTCAAATCATCCTTCTCCTCCATCTTCTCCTTCTCCCCGCCTTCGCTCTCCATCTTTTTCTTCTCCTCCTCCTCCTCACCTTGGTCCCCCATCTTCGACTTTATCTTCTCATCCTCCTCCATCTTCGCCTTCTCCTCCTCCTCACCTTTCTCCCCCATCTTCTCCCTCTCGCCGCTGTCGATCCTGTCCTCCCCTCCTCCCGCCTCCCTCTCGTCCATGCAGTGTTTGGAGATGACGTGCTTGTAGAGTTTGGCGAAGTCGCGGCTGGTGGAGAAGCAGTCGGCGCAGTGGAACAGCCGGGCGGTGCTCTGGTACATCAGGATGTTGCCGAGGCGACCGACCGCCAAGCGGTCCAGGTGCTCGGGGTGGGAGGCGGCCACGTGGGACAGCTGCTGGGCGTGGCTCTTGGAGCAGTGGCCGCAGTAGGAGCACTGCAGGTGAGCCGCGACGCCGCCGCCCACTTCACCACGAGTGTGAACGATGACTGACATCACAGAGGCCGGACGGACAGGAACCTGGACCATCAATAAAACATGGGAAAAGGTCAAGATTAGAATATGATTTAACATCATCTCAGACATTTTCAAATTAAAAATCCCAAAATTAACTAATACGAAAATGTGTCATTTTGAACTGAATCGCGAAACAACTACATTTAGACCTTCATGTGAAAACGACTTTAGACTTATGATCGTTGAAAATTAAATAAAGTCAATTTTCATCATGCAGTCTGATGAGACTTCCTGGAAACTGTGGCGGGAATGTCTCCCTATGTTTCCTGATCATTTAAAGACGTAATGATTATTGCAGAATGACCAATGAGGAGAACAATCAGCTGATCATTTCCACAGCCGGTTAACTTCTCTCTCCATACAACGCGAACCAGACTTCGTTTATTTTCACGCGGTTTTAACGGACAGATGAAAACAGCTGAGACTCTGCGGCTCCCGTAGAACTGAAACTCCTATGATCGGTGAGTCACCGGTTCACACGCCGTTCCGGGATCGTCCCGGGACTGTGACCGTGACATGTCCCGGTAAACTGCTGCCCACGGTGTGGAGGAACTGTGATAGCGGACCGCAGGCTAACAGGCTAACCCGGGTTAATTCACCCAGCTGCTTCCGCTGACTTTATCTGTCACGAAGCTCCTGAACCCGGACCGACGTCTGACTCACCCGGGAGAAGAGTTTAACCCGGTTTTAAGTTCGCGTCTGGACCCGATCCATCAGGCAGCTGCAGCCTGCGCGCAGCTTCCGTGATTTCCTCCCTCACAGCCAATCGGATCACTTCCGCCTTCTGACGCTTGACCAATCACAAATCAGCCCTTCAACCAAGCGCATAACGTGTATTTTATTATGAAAAGACCAAAAGTATTGACAAGAATGACCTGAGGTCACACATGATTCTTTTACCTTTTTTATGAATAACGATCGTGCAGAGTTCTTAATTACAACAGCGTGACCTAACTATTTATCTGATTGATCACATGTA
>NC_061515.1:31242500-31352500 GCF_022379125.1 Scophthalmus maximus
ACACACACACACACACACACACACACACAGGGGAGTGATTACTGTGTGTGTGTGGTGGGGGGGGGGGATTAGCTGCAGCTCCACATGCTACGCTAATGGCTAATTCCTGTGACAGCAGATGAACAGGCTTTACTCTAGCAGCTGCTACCTGTTAGCATCTGTCCCTCTGTCTCCGCCCCCTCTCGCTCTTCCTGGTGACACCTGACTCAGATCCTGGTTCTGAGCTTTTCCTGCTCCGAGTTCAGAGTTGAACACGTTTCAGCTAAATTTACTCTGTGACATGAAGGAAGTGCGGCCTACTTCCTACTTCCTGTCTAATTCATGACACTAATTAAAGCAGAGGCGAGGTGGAGACAGAACGGACGGACGACGGGCGCAGGACAGACTGAGGTAATGAGCTGCTCCACTGGCCCACATAGTCGACACGCTTCAGCCTGGAGCTGTCCCAGTTTGTGACTGGTGAGGAAGGTGATGATGAAGGTGATGAGGTTTTTAAACTCTGCTCATGTTGCCATGGAAACACACGTCAACATTCCTCTGGTTGTAAGATCCTGACTGATATGATAAATCAGCTGATATATGTATGTTTTAGAAATTTGGGAATGATTCTTAAAATGTAGTTTTCAAATCTTTATAAACAAACAACCATGTGGATCTGGACAACGGGGCGGAGCCAGGACTGTCTGACTGACAGGAGGGATGATCTAGTTTGGATTTTAATTGTATAGGAAATCAAAGCTAAGTTTTTTTTATGGGACATAATTCATGTTGTTCTGCAGCCACAATGTCCTCACAGAGATAGAAACACAGAGAGGACGAATTCTCTTTCTTCATGCCCCTTCATCTACAAAGTTGTGTGTGTGTGTGTGTGTGTGTGTGTGTGTGTGTGTGTGTGTGTGTGTGTGTGTGTGTGTGTGTGTGTGTGTGTGTGTGTGTGTGTGTGTGTGTGTGTGTGTGTGTGTGTGTGTGTGTGTGTGTGTGTGTGTGTGTGTGTGAGAACAGAGGCTGGAGAGAGAGAGAGAGAAGTGGGAGGAGAGCGACGTCGCAGCGAGTCGAGCTGCATTACTGCTGCTGCTCGTCCGCCCGCTCCCTCTCTGTCTCTCTGTCTGCTGCAGCCTCAGGAGCGTGAGTCCAGTGTGTGTGTGGCGTCGTCATGGTTCTGATCGGAGCAGCGATCAAATCCGTCCTCAGATTCCTGAATAAGACTCGAGGTGAGTGATGATGAGCTGCGTGTTGTGGCCGAGCGAGTGTTCAGATCATATAGTTCTCTGAGGATGACATCATCAAACCCTGCCGTCTGATTGGCTGGCAGGAGTCAACACAGGTGAAAGGTTTGACCTCTAATCAGAGCTCAATGTGTTTGAAATAGCAAGTAACCATAGCAACAGTTACATTAACTGTCCCCAGGATCCCTTGAACTTCCTCAAGGATCATTTTGGCTTCCTCATGGAGCCCTTCAAGGACTCCAGGACCTCTCTTTGACCCATCAACACCTTCAAGGAATCCCAGGAACTTCTCAAGGACCATGTGAGTCTCACCGAGGAGCTCCAGTATAATTTACATCTCCAGTACTTTGCCAGGATGCATGGAACAAGCTCAGGTACCTATTCAAAAATGACAAAATCTCCACAAGGATCCCAGGGACCTCCTCCTGGACCTGCGTAAGCAGTCTCCTGAAGACATCCGGTACCTTCTCAAGAACCCTAGGACCCTCTGAGTCTCTCGTGGAACCTTTTTACTTCTCAAGGACATCTTGAACTCTCATAAAACCTCAGGATCTCATTAAAGAAATATTGGCAGCTTGAACCTCCTGATGAAGTTTTGGTACTCCCCTGGAACTGCCCGCATGACTCCAGGACCCTTTCAAAGAACTTCTTTAAGGGCCCTGGGCACCTGGGACCTCATCTAGAACACCTGGAACATCTTATAGTAAACCAGATTCTGTCTCAAGAACCTCTATTACCTCTTAGGGACTTGTGGAATCACCTCCAATACTCAAGGGACCTCTCCTGGAAGCCACTGAAATGCCTCAAGGATCAGAACTATTTAAGGTCCCCTGGTTCCTCCTCAAGGAGCCTGGAGTCTCCTCAAGATGGGTTTGGTGTTCCTAAGGGGATAAGTGAGGAGCCCCAAGAACTGCAGAACCCTCTTTGATATCCAGGGAACTATTCAAGGACCATTTAACACACACATCTGTGTTACTCCTCAAGGACCCACTGATCCATGTCTCCAACTCAACTGTCTCGGATTCTCACGATAAGGAAATATTTTCACGATATATTACGATAATATATAGAAAGTTTGTAAAATAATGATAACTATGTAGCGGTCAATGGTCAATTTCATCTTTAACATTGTTTATCATACGTTTCATCTCATTTTTGGTAATTTTATCATTTTTTTAAATACTAAGAAAATACTACAAAGTATTACAGAATACTTCAAAGTACTACAGAATACTAGTACCAACACCTACCATGGTTGGTCATCAACCAATTTGCATATTAATGTATTCAGTTTTAAAAGTATCGAGACAGAAACGATTTCAGTTTTTATCGATGTTGAAAATGAGAAACATTTTAGTTTTTTTATATTTGTATTAATTTAGTTGTCCATGTAGTTTTAGACACTGATACTGATCATCTCCTTGTGGCAGAGTGATGTGTTTCATTTTGGCGGAGCCGTTAATCGTTAATGTTAATCGCTAACTGTAAAATGTGGTTTGTTTGTGGATGATGTTTGTGGTTTTATGATTCAGAGGAAAGTGAGATGTAGTTTTCACACTGAACTCCACGTGATCGACGTGCTGCTCCTTCACAATAAAAGCCCTCAGGTGCCATGTGAGGTCACCTTGAAGACTGCGTCACTGTTCTGATGAGGATGAAACACTGAACTGTGTCTGTGTCTCTGCAGCAGGGGACAGGGACAGCAAGTGGTCGGTGCACTATACTACCCAGAAGCCTCAGCAGGGTCTGGTCTTCATCCCTGGGAAAAGACGATCCGGCAGCGCTGACGACCTGCGAGGTGAGAGGTCAAATGTCAAACCTTTAAATTTGGAGGGGGCGGGGGCTAATGAGCTATACTGCAGCCGGACACCAGGGGGCTTTATTCCTGGGTCACATGCCTCTGCAGTAGTTTCACCTTTTGGTGATTTTTAGCTCAAATCTAAACAATAAATTTAACTGTCGGCCACAGAGCAGACTGCAACACACACACACACACACACACACACACACACACACACACACACACACACACACACACACACACACACACACTCTGTGCTGCAGACTGCATCACAGCAGCTGCAGTGCCCCCCCTCCTCCCCTCACTAGCTCCTTTCATCTACTGTAATATCAGTTAATGCTGAATTGATATGACTGATTGAGTCATTGATTGATTGATTGATTGATCAATTGATAACCTTATTTTCCTGTTTTTTCAAATTCGATTTCTTATTGATTATTGGCCGGGTGAACATTAGTCTCACTTACTGCTGTTCTTTGTCATGTATGTATGACCGTGTGTGTGTGTGTGTGTGTGTGTGTGTGTGTGTGTGTGTGTGTGTGTAGCGTGTAACGGGCTGACTCAGCGAGGTTATGGCGGACCTGCCAGCTCACGGCTTCACCAGGCGTGCCCCGCCTCCCAATTGTCCTCCACTGGCCTGGACCAATCAGAGGGCAGAACACGCAGAGGGGGGCGGGACAAGAGCAGGCAGATGGTTAGTGACAGACACACACACACACACACCTGACACACAATTAATATCATGGACACTGTTAGCTCATGAATATTAATGAGGCTGCAGCAGAAAAAAGGCGACAGACAAAACTAATTAACTAACGACCTGATTTCACATGACTGCAGGTGTTTCATCCCATAATAATCGAAATAATTCTTGCTGTTGCCATGGAAACAGTGAGGGATACACCCCGAGTCCCCTTTAATTTCTGTCTCCAGTTTACAGACTGTCAGAATAAAAGCATCTGATCTGACTGACCAGCCTCGTCTGTTTCACTGTCACCTGCTGGTCACACCGACGAACTTCTTCATTCATTGAGTCTCATTTCCTAATGATCACATGATTCACTGTCAAGTCATTTTGCTCTTTTCATCCATTTTATCTTCTTTCTTTCTCTCCTCACCCTCTCTCCTCACCTTGTCTCCTCACCTTCCTCTCTCCCTCTCTCCTCTCCCTCTCTCCTCACCTTCCTCTCTCCCTCTCTCCTCACCCTCTCTCCCTCTCTCCTCACCCTCTCTCCCTCTCTCCTCTCCCTCTCTCCTCACCTTGTCTCCTCACCTTCCTCTCTCCCTCTCTCCTCACCTTCCTCTCTCCCTCTCTCCTCACCTTCCTCTCTCCCTCTCTCCTCACCTTCCTCTCTCCCTCTCTCCTCTCCCTCTCTCCTCACCTTCCTCTCTCCCTCTCTCCTCTCCCTCTCCCCTCACCTTCCTCTCTCCCTCTCTCCTCACCTTCCTCTCTCCCTCTCTCCTCTCCCTCTCTCCTCACCCTCTCTCCTCTCCCTCTCTCCTCACCCTCTCTCCTCTCCCTCTCTCCCTCTCTCCTCACCTTGTCTCCTCACCTTGTCTCCTCTCCCTCTCTCCCTCTCTCCTCACCTTCCTCTCTCCCTCTCTCCTCTCCCTCTCTCCTCTCCCTCTCTCCTCACCCTCTCTCCTCTCCCTCTCCCCTCACCTTCCTCTCTCCCTCTCCCCTCACCTTCCTCTCTCCCTCTCTCCTCACCTTCCTCTCTCCCTCTCTCCTCTCCCTCTCTCCTCACCCTCTCTCCTCTCCCTCTCTCCTCACCCTCTCTCCTCTCCCTCTCTCCTCACCCTCTCTCCTCTCCCTCTCTCCTCTCCCTCTCTCCTCACCCTCTCTCCTCTCCCTCTCTCCTCACCTTCCTCTCTCCCTCTCTCCTCACCCTCTCTCCTCTCCCTCTCTCCTCACCCTCTCTCCTCTCCCTCTCTCCTCACCCTCTCTCCTCTCCCTCTCTCCTCACCCTCTCTCCTCTCCCTCTCTCCTCTCCCTCTCTCCTCACCCTCTCTCCTCTCCCTCTCTCCTCACCTTCCTCTCTCCCTCTCTCCTCACCCTCTCTCCTCTCCCTCTCTCCTCACCCTCTCTCCTCTCCCTCTCTCCTCACCCTCTCTCCTCTCCCTCTCTCCTCACCCTCTCTCCTCTCCCTCTCTCCTCTCCCTCTCTCCCTCTCTCCTCACCCTCTCTCCTCTCCCTCTCTCCTCACCTTCCTCTCTCCCTCTCTCCTCACCCTCTCTCCTCTCCCTCTCTCCTCTCCCTCTCTCCCTCTCTCCTCTCCCTCTCTCCTCTCCCTCTCTCCTCTCCCTCTCTCCTCACCCTCTCTCCTCTCCCTCTCTCCTCACCTTCCTCTCTCCCTCTCTCCTCACCCTCTCTCCTCTCCCTCTCTCCTCACCCTCTCTCCTCTCCCTCTCTCCTCACCCTCTCTCCTCTCCCTCTCCCCTCACCTTCCTCTCTCCCTCTCCCCTCACCTTCCTCTCTCCCTCTCTCCTCACCTTCCTCTCTCCCTCTCTCCTCTCCCTCTCTCCTCACCCTCTCTCCTCTCCCTCTCTCCTCACCCTCTCTCCTCTCCCTCTCTCCTCACCCTCTCTCCTCTCCCTCTCTCCTCTCCCTCTCTCCTCACCCTCTCTCCTCTCCCTCTCTCCTCACCTTCCTCTCTCCCTCTCTCCTCACCCTCTCTCCTCTCCCTCTCTCCTCACCCTCTCTCCTCTCCCTCTCTCCTCACCCTCTCTCCTCTCCCTCTCTCCTCACCCTCTCTCCTCTCCCTCTCTCCTCTCCCTCTCTCCTCACCCTCTCTCCTCTCCCTCTCTCCTCACCTTCCTCTCTCCCTCTCTCCTCACCCTCTCTCCTCTCCCTCTCTCCTCACCCTCTCTCCTCTCCCTCTCTCCTCACCCTCTCTCCTCTCCCTCTCTCCTCACCCTCTCTCCTCTCCCTCTCTCCTCTCCCTCTCTCCCTCTCTCCTCACCCTCTCTCCTCTCCCTCTCTCCTCACCTTCCTCTCTCCCTCTCTCCTCACCCTCTCTCCTCTCCCTCTCTCCTCTCCCTCTCTCCCTCTCTCCTCTCCCTCTCTCCTCTCCCTCTCTCCTCTCCCTCTCTCCTCACCCTCTCTCCTCTCCCTCTCTCCTCACCTTCCTCTCTCCCTCTCTCCTCACCCTCTCTCCTCTCCCTCTCTCCTCACCCTCTCTCCTCTCCCTCTCTCCTCACCCTCTCTCCTCTCCCTCTCTCCTCACCCTCTCTCCTCTCCCTCTCTCCTCTCCCTCTCTCCCTCTCTCCTCTCCCTCTCTCCTCTCCCTCTCTCCTCTCCCTCTCTCCTCACCCTCTCTCCTCTCCCTCTCTCCTCACCTTCCTCTCTCCCTCTCTCCTCACCCTCTCTCCTCTCCCTCTCTCCTCACCCTCTCTCCTCACCCTCTCTCCTCTCCCTCTCTCCTCACCCTCTCTCCTCTCCCTCTCTCCTCACCCTCTCTCCTCTCCCTCTCTCCTCACCTTCCTCTCTCCCTCTCTCCTCACCCTCTCTCCTCTCCCTCTCCCCTCACCTTCCTCTCTCCCTCTCTCCTCACCTTCCTCTCTCCCTCTCTCCTCTCCCTCTCTCCTCACCTTCCTCTCTCCCTCTCTCCTCACCTTGTCTCCTCTCCCTCTCAGAGATACCGTTTCTTGGATTTTCTCTCTCAGTCTTGTTTTTCAGTTTGTTTCAGGTGTTCAGTTTGGAGGAAAAAGGTAAAAAAGGGTCAAACTAGACTTGTTCAGACTAGACTAGAACATCTAGACTAGAGGTCGATCCTCGTCACTCCCAGCGAGACCTTGGTAAATTCTACTGATGTTCAACGTAATCTACTGGGGTAACTGAGACTCTACTGAGACTCTACTGGGGTAACTGAGACTCTACTGAGACTCTAGTGGGGTAACTGAGACTCTAGTGGGGTAACTGAGACTCTACTGAGACTCTAGTGGGGTAACTGAGACTCTAGTGGGGTAACTGAGACTCTACTGAGACTCTACTGGGGATAATTGAGACTCTACTGAGACTCTAGTGGGGTAACTGAGACTCTACTGAGACTCTAGTGGGGTAACTGAGACTCTAGTGGGGTAACTGAGACTCTACTGAGACTCTAGTGGGGTAACTGAGACTCTAGTGGGGTAACTGAGACTCTACTGAGACTCTACTGGGGATAATTGAGACTCTACTGAGACTCTAGTGGGGTAACTGAGACTCTACTGAGACTCTAGTGGGGTAACTGAGACTCTAGTGGGGTAACTGAGACTCTACTGAGACTCTACTGGGGATAATTGAGACTCTACTGAGACTCTACTGGGGATAATTGAGACTCTACTGAGACTCTAGTGGGGTAACTGAGACTCTACTGGGATAATTGAGACTCTACTGAGACTCTAGTGGGGTAACTGAGACTCTACTGAGACTCTAGTGGGGTAACTGAGACTCTAGTGGGGTAACTGAGACTCTACTGAGACTCTAGTGGGGTAACTGAGACTCTAGTGGGGTAACTGAGACTCTACTGAGACTCTACTGAGACTCTAGTGGGGTAACTGAGACTCTAGTGGGGTAACTGAGACTCTACTGAGACTCTAGTGGGGTAAATGAGACTCTACTGAGACTCTAGTGGGGTAACTGAGACTCTACTGAGACTCTACTGGGGTAACTGAGACTCTAGTGGGGTAACTGAGACTCTACTGAGACTCTACTGGGGTAACTGAGACTCTACTAGGGTAACTGAGACTCTACTGAGACTCTAGTGGGGTAACTGAGACTCTACTGGGGTAACTGAGACTCTAGTGGGGTAACTGAGACTCTACTGAGACTCTACTGGGGTAACAGAGACTCTACTGAGACTCTAGTGGGGTAACTGAGACTCTACTGAGACTCTACTGGGGTAACTGAGACTCTACTGGGGTAACTGAGACTCTACTGAGACTCTACTGTGGTAACTGAGACTCTACTGGGGTAACTGAGACTCTACTGAGACTCTAGTGGGGTAACTGAGACTCTACTGAGACTCTAGTGGGGTAACTGAGACTCTACTGGGGTAACTGAGACTCTACTGAGACTCTACTGGGGTAACTGAGACTCTAGTGGGGTAACTGAGACTCTAGTGGGGCAACTGAGATTCTACTGAGACTCTACTGGGGTAACTGAGACTCTACTGGGGTAACTGAGACTCTACTGGGGTAACTCAGACTCTACTGAGACTCTACTGGGGTAACTGAGACTCTACTGGGGTAACTGAGACTCTACTGAGACTCTAGTGGGGTACCTGAGACTCTACTGAGACTCTAGTGGGGTAACTGAGACTCTTCTGAGACTCTACTGGGGTAACTGAGACTCTACTGGGGTAACTGAGACTCTACTGAGAATCTTGTGGGGTAACCAAGACTCTACTGAGACTCTACTGGGGTAACTGAGACTCTACTGGGGTAACTGAGACTCTACTGAGACTCTACTGGGGTAACTGAGACTCTACTGAGACTCTAGTGGGGTAACTGAGACTCTACTGAGACTCTACTGGGGTAACTGAGACTCTACTGGGGTAACTGGGACTTTAGTGGGGTAACTGAGACTCTACTGGGGTAATTGAGACTCTACTGGGGTAACTAAGACTCTACTGAGACTCTACTGGGGTAACTGAGACTCTAGTGGGGTAACTGAGACTCTACTGGGGTAACTGAGACTCTACAGGGGTAACTGGGACTTTAGTGGGGTAACTGAGACTCTACTGGGGTAATTGAGACTCTACTGGGGTAACTGAGACTCTTCTGAGACTCTACTGGGGTAACTGAGACTCTAGTGGGGTAACTGAGACTCTACTGGGGTAACTGAGACATCAGATCCTGCTTCGTAGTACAGGCCTCTGCTGATCAGATGCTAATTGAGCTAACTAAATAACAAACGTAATTTGTTATTTACATGAATTGACACCATCACTGAAACTTTAACTGTGGTGAAACTCAATGTTACCAGTTTAAACAAGATTCTACCAATGTTTAAGTTACACCTCGTTGTTTTTTCTCTCTCTCAGTCATCAGCCTCTTCAGACGAAGATGAGAGGTTAATCTTGAACAACACCCGCCCGATGACCCCATTGGTCCTCAATCCCGTCCCTCTCACCTCTCGTTGGGATTTCTTTGACCCCGAAAATGAACCAACGCTCGATGTGGAGATGGAACCGGCCCCTCGGCTTCCGACGCCAGAAGAGAGGATGAGGCAGCAGGCCCAAGCAATTCCTGCTGATATTGTCCCGATTAACATAACAGGTAGAGGATCAAGACTCAAGTTGGACTTGGACATTAAACTCAACTTTAGTCAAACTGAACTCAGAATCTGTGCGAGTGTGGATTCAGAACTCACTATGCCCTTTAGACCTGACTCAGGACTTGACTCTCCACTTTGAGACTTGATACTTGACATGAACTTGAGACCAAACTTGGTCTTGGATCTACATTCTGGAGTCAGAATTCATTCAGACTTTTAACGCTTCAGTTTGGAACTTGTTTTCGACTTGGGTTTTCAGTCTGACTTTGGGTTTTATGCAAACTAAATGACCTGGTACTCTACACAGACTCAATAACACTCCGACTTGAAACTGGGACTTAGACCTGTGCTTTAACTCAGACTTATGATTTGGTTTTCTTCATATTTAGGCTCAATCTTTTGTTCTATAAATCCTCTAACTAAGATGGGTTTCTCGTGTCTTTCACACTTGAGGTGAGAGTTTTGATCGTCAGGCCATTTTTCGAAGAACCGTTTCCAGTGCTGACTCGTTAACCCGACGACCCGGAAACCTGAGCCGCCGCAAAACAGTTACAGGGATACCTGATGATGTCAACCGGAAGCAGGGTATGAGCTCCACCCATTAATTTCTACATCACATCAGTTAATGACGTTATCAATCACTGTCACTGAATGTATGAATATACCTTTCTCTCTTTTGTTTTTAATCTCAGTCTCTCCAGACTCGGCTTCGCCGTCCTCTGTACTTCCCCGCCATTTCTCGACAGTGGGTCGCCCTGTTTCCTCCTCCTGCGCCTCCACCCACCAACAGAAAAACACAGAGGAGGAAGTGGAGAAGAAGGAGTTGTGGGACTTCCAAAAGGAGGGGCAGTCATCAGTAAGGAAGATCCGAGCCCCGAGAGGAGGGGGGATGTCCAGCCTCATGGCCTCTCTTACCTCCTCCCCACGTGTCGACACCTGTTATGACCCGTCCACCTCCTGCTCCTCACCCTCCCCGGAGCTCCGCAGCCTCCCTCGTCTGCCAACCAACTCCTCACTGAACTCTGACACCAGCTGTGACAGCGCCTCCTACAGGACACTCAGTGCCTCCTCATCTTGCTGCCAGGTCAGTTTAGGAATAATTATTGTCAATGTAACTAAGAACCTAAAACAAGTGAGTTCATTTCTCTCTGTTTCTATCTTCTTTTGTCTTTTCCAGTCACAGGATCTACAGGGTTTCCACAGCGACCTTCAGCCTCTCCTGCCCTTTGACCCCACTGCCAGGATCACACCACAGTCTATCTCCTTATTCTCTTCGCTTCCCTCCTTGCCCGTCTCCTCCTCCCCACCCAGCACTCCTGGTCGAGCCCTGGAACAAGAGTTATCTTACCCCAACAATCAGCCCCTGAATGAGGCTGCACAACCTCATATTTCCCCTTCCTCCTCCCACTACCTCTCCTCTTCCTCCATCACAAACTCAGAGTTTCAGTTTAGCTACCAGGCTCTGGATTACCAGACCAACCCCCAGCAGGACACCCAATGTTCTTATGATGGTTGTTCATACAGCGAGGAGACATTGAGCTACCAGGCCCTCTCCCCCAGCTTCAGTGTCCACAGTGGTCAAACTGGGAGTGAGTGGAACGGCATCCACCAGGAGATGAGATGTGTTTCTGGAGAAGATTGGAGCTGTGATCCCCTCCTCTCCTCCAGTCATTCTTCCCCTGCTTTCCCTGACAGCAACTCCTTCTGTTCAGAGAAGAGGACCTCCTCTCCCTCGCTAAATCTGGAGAAAAGGAAGTCGAGCATGTCCTCCTCCAACTCTCGCAACATCACCCATAGCATCTCCCTTCGCAAGACCAAGCGCCCACCTCCTCCACCATTACGATCTGACTCTCTGAGGCGTCGGCCAGGTCGTAGTAAATCCTCCCAGTCTTCTTCCAGTCCACGCCAGGAGCCCACCGCCCAGAAGACACCGACTTCCTCGCCCCAGAACTTCCATGACCCTTGGGTGCCCCGAAGTAACACCAAAATATGCCCGAGTGGGTTAAACTGTGGGAAAGTCACAACCTTTGAACCCTTAAACCTCGACCTCCAGACAGCAACCTCTGCTGACTCCCCTCAACCCAAGTGCCTACCGCCAAACCCCAGCCCCTCCCACGCCCATGTCCTCACCCCTGGATCTCCAGGCTCAGAGATGGTGGGTCTGAGATTAATTCTCATCCCCCAACAAGCAGCCTCTTCCACTCCGTTGCTGCAGCACCTCGCGTCACCCTCCAGTGGATACTCGAGCCAGTCTACGACCCCCATTCCTGGAACTCCTGTGACTTCCCCCCTCACTCCCTCCTCACCTCTCACAACAAGCCCAGGAGCCTTCCCCCTACCACCAACCTCTCCCTTCTCTTCACACTCGTCTTCCTTCTCCTTGTCCCCCGCTGTCTCCTACCTGCCCAGGACACTGTCTCGGGGTGAAGGAAGGCCAAAGCCACCAGTACCAGAGAGGAAGTCATCGCTCTTTTCCTCTCTCTCCTCCTCATTTTCCTCAACCTCCTCCCTCTCGTCCTGCACTTCTTCAGAGTCATCTACCAAGCATCCTCTTCTCCCTCCTCCTCCTCTACCAGAATGTTCCTCTCTTTCACCTCCTGTCTTCTACTCCCCCATTGGTGAGTCTCCTCCTCCAGCTCCTCCTCTTCCACGTTCCTGCTGGCCTGCTCCTCTTTCTTTCACCAAAATCTCCGCCGCTCCTCCTCCTCCACCTCTATCTCTTCCTTCACCCCCTCCCCCTCCTCCTCCACCACCTCCTCCTCCTCTTCCTCCTTCATGCCGGCGTCCTCCCCCGTCCTACTCCTACACTGTCAGGCAGACCTGCCATCATGCTCTAATGTTCACAAGGTCATCGTTAACCAACATCCCTCCTCCCCCAATTTCTCCATCTCCTTCCCAATCTGCTCATCTTCCTCCCCCCTCAGAACTCCCAAAATTGCCAATCCCTGATCTTCCTCCTCCACCGCCACCTCCTCCTCTGCCTCCTCTCTCTACCTCCTCTGCATGCCCCCTCCCCCGACCAAGCCTTGACAAGTCTCCAAGCCATCGTTTCAAAGTGGCTACACCCCCCTGTCCCATGGTCACTGCTCAAGCTCTGCAGGGCGTCAAGCTTCGCTCCGTCAAGAACAAGGAAGACCTGCTCACTAGCACTGTGGTAGCTAATGCTACACTCCACAGCCAGGCTGTCACAATGTCAGCTCACCAGGCTCATGCTAACCTACCAAGCAAAGAAGCTCATCCAGACACATCTGTGTTGACTAATGATAATCTTGATAGCCTGGCCATCGCTGATGTTAAGCTAGCTGTGATTGGATCACAAAATGCCATCTGTAATCTTGGTAGAATGGAAGCAAAAACAACCAGTTTTATGGCAAATGATAACCTTCCTAGTCCAGCCAACACTAATGCAAAGCAACATGGACACAAATTAGATCAAGATTACTGCAACTTAACAAAAAGTGAGATTAGCCCACCCAACAATGAGTCTGCTTTCACTAATCATCAGAGCTTAGAAGGTAGCTTATTCACTCCTCGAGACGTCCTGTCCAATGAGAGAAAAGATTCAGACATGTTGTATGCTACGCTGGCTAACTATCGAGTCTACAGTCCTGATAGTCCCTGGATGAAAATGTCCCCTGGTACTGATGAAAGCCAAATCAACACAATTATCCAACATCCCTCTTACCAACAAGAACAGAGCAAAATGACAACGTCAGCAGATGCTGAGCTAACTGAGCCTGCAGACAAACAGGGGAACACTGAAGATCCTTCATACTGGGCCCCGTCGCGAACAAAGCAAGAGTCTCACAGAGGAAGCAGAACAATACTGTCAGAGAGAGAAGATGAAGTCAAGACACATGACAAGAATAATTCAGACATATGGAATCACAGAGCAGCTGATGAAGATTTAACAGCATATAGTGATTTAAAACAGTGTAATATTGTCTTCAAGTCAAGAAGCCCACTGGAGCCCTGGTCCCTAGAGAAGCCGGTCCTGCAAAAGAAGCCTGACCTTTGCATTCTGGGTCTCATGGAGTCTCCTGAAGCCAGACGAGGGCCAGGTGGGTGGAAGAGCGGTGGACAAATCACATCGTCTTCTCATGGGCTCAATAACGAACCACCACCACTTCCCTCTGGTACAACTTCACCAAGGCACTTATCATACACAACTACTGATGAAACAACAACTCCTGACAAATCTTTGACCCACACAATGATCACTGCTAAAATAAAACCTGCTGACATCACCATGAGCTCACCTGCCAGCTCCCGTCAGAGGCAGAAACCACCAATTTTGAACAAGAAGCCCGATTTCTCATTGAGCTCACCTAGAACAACAAAACCCCTTTCTGAATATACGAATAGAGAGGCCTCCAAAGGAACCTCTGAGACCTGTGGTTCTCTGGGTATCACCACAGGGATCAGTACCCTGGGGATAGGTACCACTCACTCTAGAAACTCTTTCAATGGGACAACAGGCACCTTGGAGAGTAGCACCTTAGGGACCACCAGCATTTATGGAAACGCTCACCCAGAGATCATGGGTATCTCACAGGCCTGGAGTACCAAAGATGCTCTGAACACAATCAGTGGAAACATGAGTACCTTGGAAAGCAATGGTACCTCAGGAGCATGGGAAACCTCTAGCATCTTAGGGAACTTGGGGGATAACGGAGCTTCTCCTATCCAAACGGGTAATACCCAGATTGGAGCAACAGACCCACATTTTGCATGGATCACGAGGAAGAAAAAACTTGATAAGGATGATGAGAAAACATTTCATGACAAGACGATGTCATCATTGGCTGAAGAGGAAGATGAGAAGCAGAAGGTGGAAAAGAGAGGAATGAAGACAACGATGATGATGATGACATCCTCTCCAAAGAAAAAAGCAAGGAAGAAGAGGAAGAGGAGGACGGTCAGGCAACTTCTTTTGATGTCATCAAAAAGGGAGCCCACCCCCTCTTCTTCTGCATCTTCATCATCGTCATTGTCATCTTCATCCTCATCCGGAGATGAAGATGTGGTCAGAGAAAGAACTATACAAACAAGCGAGAGAGGGAGGATGACAAATGCGTACAATCATGAGACAAGGGACTCCTCCTGCGCTCTGATTGGTCAGAGCAGGTACTCCCTCAGTAGAGCACTGTCCACTGATAGCCTGCTGGGGGAACTGTCGCTTCCAGACCTCCTCATACAGGAACAAGAGGAGGTCGAAGAGGAGGAGGACAGTAGCAAGGATGATGGACGACCTCCGCATGGTAAGTAACAACCCACCATGCTCATTCCAATCAAACCGCTGAACCCTACACGTCTGCTGGACTATTGCAGAGCACAGCTGTCTGAGATTTCTGACCAACGATTACTTTTATTCTGATTGAAGGAAAACTAAAAGAAGATAATAATAAGTAAAAGTGAATACTGTTGTTGTCACATGTTAACAAGTCTCCATATTTGTTTTTCTGTCCAGCTGATCTGTTCGTCAGTGTTTCAGCAGATCAGATGTTCGTCTCTGGTCGACCACGAACTACTGAGGATCTGTTTGCTGTCATCCACAGGTAGGAAAAAAACTAAGGATACTTTTAGCTTACCAATCTGGAAAGCATGTCCTGACAAGTCTGCTTAATTCCTCCCTCTGCTGCTGTGGAGCAGTTCAGTATGGGAAGGCACAGCATGAATGCCCCGATAGTCGGAGTTTGGCTGCAGGTAAAGCAGCAATGGATCACTGACGGTGTAGTAGATGGTCCTAACCCCAGGTAGTGTTAGTGAGATGAATTACCACCATCTTCCCTAGTTTTTCCTTCTTCCAAATTCATTAACTACCTCTCTCTTTTGCGCCAAATAATTTTTTGTCCACTACAAAACTTCTCGTCCACATGTTCCCATGTCGCCTGTTTTTGTTAGTCCTCAACTAATGAGGTTCCCTCTTGCTCTTCAAGTAAAATTCCTTGTTCTTTGAACAGGGTGCTTGTTGTTTCCTTTCTTGTAAGTGGAACCTTACCTCTAGAGACCTTCCTTCTTGTTTGAGACCAAAAGTGGAAGCTTCCTTACAAATGTTTCCCTGTTCCCCTTTAGCTTTGTGACCACACAGTCGTTTTACGACTTCCACATTAGTAGTTTGGTCAGGTTAGGTTTGCAGGTAGGGCTCCAGAGGTCATATTGACAAGACCTCATTCTTTGTACTGGCCAGTAATTTGTCTTTTTGTGTTTGTCTCAGGTCTAAGAGGAAGATGCTAGGGAAAAGGGATTCAGAAGAGGAACGACATCGCAGCTTGTCTTCCTCATCCTCCTCCCCTCCGTTGACTCCCACTGACCCCTTCCCTCACCCCATGCGACCTGCAGCACCCAGAAATCAAAGGTTGTCCAGCAGTGAGAGCTTTAAGGCTCTCTTACTCAGAAAAGGTAGTCGGTCTGATTTGTCTTCTCGAATCTCAGCTGTCGAAAGGCTTCGCAAAGTTCCTTCTCCTGCACAAGCTACCGACCACCAGAGTACGCTGACGCTGCGACAGCCACCAGACCAACCCCAAGTCAAACCCACAAGCTTGTCACTTACCTCAGACACACTTGACTCTAGTGACCACCTGACTCTGGACTTAGCATCATCTCCCACGTCTCCCTGCAGTGAGAACTTCTCTGTGAGGTTGGGTTTGAGACAAAGACATCTGAGACATAATCACCTCCTCTTCACCTCCTCCTCCTCTCCATTCCTTTTCCTCTCCTCCTCCTCCATGCGACCTCGCTCCCTCACCCCTCCCTGCTCCAGCAGCCGACGCTTTGTCACCCGCTCCCGCCTCTTCGCAGCCCCTATGACCGCCATCTTTGAGGGGGAAAGTGAGGAGGAAGTTGAAGACAACGAGATTCTCATTGAGGCACCAGGAATCAAAGGAGAACTGAGTCAGAGATTGTTGGAGATTTCTTGACGGAAAGGCCAAGTTCCTGGATGCAGCTGTGACGTGGATTTGGCAGGAAGTCGATGGACTGTTGCTCTGTGATGTTTCTGCCCTATTTCGAATCCCGTTGGTAGAGATGTCAAAAACCCTCACCTGAATGTGACGATGTCTTGGGCTTCTACAGATCCTCATCAGGTTTACAGCAGTCCAACAACATGTTGATCTGCCTCAGCTCATTGAGCCGGACCGGATCAGAATGGACTGGACTGGATTGAACTGGACTGGATGTCCTGAAGCCATTGGGCAACTCTCTAATAAAGGACGTATCACTTGTAGCCTCATGTATGTCCGATAACTACAGATGTGTGGAATCGCGATCTTAAGGAAACAATCTTGTTGTGTCGAGACCAAGATCCTGGGAAATAACTTTACGCCAACTTCTCTCATTTGAATTTAAACCAAGTTATTCTCTCGCATATTGGTCTCTTTTCTTACTTGAACACTGAGCATATGTTCACATTTTCTTATGACTTGAATTATTCTGTTTAGTTTGGTGACTTAATGTTGTGAGCATCTTTTTTACGTCCATTCTTATTTATTTAACTTTTGGTCGACAGATTTGTGTGATGCTGATGAATTGATTCATGAATTCCACATAAGAAGCTTGTTTTCTTGAGATAACACGCTAAATGTTTTATCACAGAACAGTAATAATAATAATGTTAAGCAATTATATTTTATATCACATGGTCGTGTTGTTCAGTTTAAGAGCTAAATATTTCTACTTATGTTTGATTGGACTGAAAATCTGCCAATTATTGGCATTAACGTAGCGACAGGTATCGAATCTGTAAGTTCTGATTATGGACTGTACGAAAAAATATTATAATCATTTTATTATAAAATAAAAAATCTGACCTTTTCCCTGCAAAATTATTATTATTGACTTTATATTAATCCCTCAAATCAACATTTTAAAGTTGGTTAAACTCATAAAATCCATATTTATGTGTAAATAAACAGGGAAAGTTACAGTTTGATGCCACAAGTCGTCTTTTTAATATTCATATGACTCATCATATCTTTTATATACTATTCATATTAACAAGTACATTTCACTGATTGAATTAAAGTAGAAGTAAAGGAAGAGAATATTAATAAAATACTAACCTCTCATCGGCAGAAATAAGATTCATGATTCCTTTTTCTGACCACTCCCTTCAACTGCATGATAAAGTGATGAACAGATTTAGGTCGATCGGTCAAGCTGCACTTCTGTATTTATTATTTGCAGCCACACTGACTTGACGCTCTGATTAATAAGGGACATAGTTATTCCTGTAAATAATCCTGTTTCATCTTCACCACATTTTCTTCTTCCTGCTGATTTTTTTTTCTTTTCCCCAAAGAAACTAGTCATGCGGATGTAATCCTTTAAGGTTCATTATTCATAACTTTCTTCTCTGGGTGAATGTCAGAGGCTCAGATTTACTCCATTAACAGTAAAATGTGTATGATTCAACTGGAGAGACAGAGAGAGGGTGAAAGAGAGGTGGAAGAATTAAAATGGGAGAACTGAACGACAGTGTGTTTGCAGAATAAAGAGAACGAGGGAAGTTGGAACAACTAGAAATATTTATATGTAAAATAAAAGAAAAGTGTTTGAGCAGATGGAGAAATCAAAGCAATAAAGGACGAATTCAACTTAATATCTGAATGTTTACTTGTTTGGTTTCTTGTATTTTATATTTCACTGTCATACTATAAAACTATAATACCACTCAGTGACAACATGGGAAATGACCACAGGGAGATTTTTGAACTTTTACTAAAGCAAGTTTTCATTGAAGTATTTTTCCTTGTACATTATTGTATCAGGACTTTTGCTGACATGAACTATCTAAATACTTTTTTCTCCCATCAGGACTCGAGGTCGAATCTTCTGCCGGGATCTGAGACATCGGAGCAGAAAATTTAATCCCACAGAAGCAAATTTTCGTCAGGCTGCAGTTTACACCTGTGGCCATCGGGGGGTGCTGTGGTTGCATCCTGGTTGTCAGGTAGCTCCGACTGGTTCAGATCGAGTCTGTCAGTTGCTGCTTCATCTCAGGCTGTTAAGACTTCCAGACCCTTGTGTTTGGTCGGACGTGGTTTGGAGAAGTTCCAAATGTGTTGGAGGAGGTTCAGCGGGTTGTTGAAGCAGCTTCAGGCCCTTGAGGAGGTTGGAGTGGGATTTTCCAGAGGCTGTGATGAGGTCTCAGCAGTTGTACCACAGATTTTCTGGTTCATGGGGAGATATGAAGATATTTCGGGAAAGTTCCAGCATAGTTTTGTATGGGGGTTTTAACGGTTTTCTACAAATGTTCCAGAGGTTATGAGGAAGATTCGTGTTGTTTTGGAGGTTTGATGGATCTTGTCTTGATTCATTGAGAGATTCCTCAAGTTTATGACGTTCCAGACTTTCTCAAGGAGGTTCAGCATTTTTTTCTATGGATGTTCCGGAGGTTATGAGGACCTTTCAGGTTGTTAAGGGGGTTTGATGGATCTCTTATGACGGTTATGAGGTTCTGAGGAGGTTTAAGATTTTGTTCATGGGTTTTAAAGGTGTTCAGGAAGAAGATTTCAAGGATGTTGAAGAAGTTTCTTTGGTTATTGGAGATGTTCCCGTAGAATGTATTTATATGTTTTTAGATTCATGAGGAAGTTTGAGAGATCCTTGAAGAATCTTTTCCTCGGATGTTCTGGAGGTTCTAGGTTGAGCTCATTGGGTCCATGAGGACGTTCCAAAGGTTCTTCTCACCTCATATATCCCCCTTTATCTCCCTAAACTGTTGGTTTTGGATATGTGCCTGTGCAAACAGAGGAGATCAGTTTTGTGTTTGCTCAGTAATTTCTTCATTAATGAACTATCATAAGAATCCTTGTTGCCGTCCTGAACGAGACATCGCGGAGAACAAACGAGCAGTGTGCTGCTCAGACCGCCAACAGGAAGAAGTCAGACAAATATCTGTATTATCAGGATGATGCAGCAGAGAGTGAGTCCTGGAGGAATAACAGAATATGAAACGCTTGTTACTGCGATTATTACACTTTTGCCTCCAAACTCAAAGACGAAAGACACGAGGCATTTTTTTTATGTCACCGCGACCGAGGCCTGAAACCAGGACACGTGTGGCTGCGAGCAGCAAACGCAGCGAATCATTCACGAATACGTTTCTGGAGCTGAAATGGTTCAAACTCGGCGTGTTCAGACATCACCATGGAAACCCCGTCTGACCTTTAACCCCGTCTGTGTTTAATCTGCGTCATTAGGAAGCAGCGTAATAACACTCGTTAAGTAGTTTTATTTAAGTACTGTACTTATGTACAAAGGTATTTATACTCTGCTACACTTTATAGTACTTCATCTGAGAGCTGTAGTTACTACACACCATTAGATTTGTGTAAAAAAATGTGATGCTTTGTAAAAAAATGACACAAACACACAGAAAATACAGTGTGGAGAAGATTATCACATTAATTATAAACTATGTCGACAAACTTTTTAGGTCACTGTTCAAGCAAAATACCCAAATTGTCATGGTTCCAGCTGCTTTTCATCCTGATTACTGCAATTTATTTTTAGATTTTCTGAAGTTCAGACTGTTGATTTGACAAAACAAGTATTCATACTTAAATATCTCAAGAAACTTTATATGAACTGCGAATAAAGGTTGACCACCTAGTTTTTTTAGTGTTATTTTTTCGTACTTTTACTGACGTAAAGTCACTGGATACTTTCTCCAACATTGCAACAGGGTTAAAGGAGAGGAAGTTATTTTAGTTGAGGGACGATGGAACGCGGCCCAGAGATGCTGCGATCCATGAGATCACAGTTCACCTGGTGTTGGTTTTGGCTTTTCTGTTAATGTGTAGTAAACGGTGTGTGTGTGTGTGTGTGTGTGTGTGTGTGTGTGTGTGTGTGTGTGTGTGTGTGTGTACTGTCGTCGTGGTAACAGGTTGCTGACAGCAGAATGATAACACTCGGTGAACGTGGCAGAACGGAACGTGTGTGTGTGTGTGTGTTTGGTTTTTCTTACATCTCTCATCACGGTGAACGTGAAGCTCGGCGAACATGACAGACGTGACTTCTCCTGGTTTATTCTGGTAACAAACACGACTTGCCTCCGTCCGTCTCACGTTCTGTTCCAGACCCTCTTGGTTTGCAGGGTTCTAGAGGAGAAGCTCTAGAGACGAGACGTCTCGAGGACATTTGCCTGATCCTTGAGGAGTGAGTAGGAGTCGCCTCGGAGGTTTGAGGAAATTAAAAAGGTTGTTGACTGCTCTTAAGATCAGAGATGAACACGACACCACCGATTCATGTAGGTCCAACATGGTGTTGAAGAGGACCCAGAGGTTCTGAGGGAGGTTACAGACCTGGACTCAACACGAGACTAGACTGGCTTTCTCATGTTGTAGCTGGTTACAGTGCAATGCAAAGTACATTAGTCCGAATATGTCATGTTCACCATGTCAAACCTGTGTTTATCCATCAACTGAAGAATTGACCTGTCAACCAATGAGACAAGTATTTCCACGTACCCTCCGTGATTGGTCCTGCCTTTCTTTATTGACGATAAAGACTCTGTTCACGTTCGTCTTCTTTTGCCGGTGTTGGTGACGAACCGAACAAAGTGGAGAAGGACTCGGGGTTAAACGGGGCCACAGCCACGGTGTCAGGGACCTTGAAGGACGTTCTGGAGACTCTCTGGGAGGCTTTGCGGAGAACCTTGGAGAACTCCTTGAGGAAGGTCCACAGGTCCCTCAGGAGCCTCCAGGGGCTGCTGATGTTTCCTTCAGGACGTTTTAAAGGGATCTCTGGTGGAGGTGGAGGAGGCTCCTGGAGACCTTCCAAACAGAACCGAGGAACATGTGGGGATCTGCACAAAGGGGAGTTAATGGCCGTGAGAAACCTTTGTCGTCTCCGTGGTGACCTGCATGAATAAACGGCTTCCACTCTGAGATGTTCTTATGCACCCCCTCCTCCTTAGGGACTGTATAAATACAGGTCTAAAAAACATTCATGCTCACACACACACACACACAATATGGCATATGTATATATATATATATATATACAAACACACATATTTATGACCCGACAGTGCATTCCTGATAAATCCTGATTCCTGATAAATCACCATTCTTACAATCGAATTATAAATTGTGTTTACATATCCAGTCCACACACACACACACACACACACACACACACACACACACACACACACACACACACACACACACACACACACACACACACACACACACACACACACACACACACACACACACACACACACACACACACACACACACACACACACATGGAAGCTGAGTGATTTGATATCTGATAGAGCAGATGAACAAATAAGGGTGGAACTCTGAGAACAGTCGGCCTTTCACATCAACAGGAAGAAATATGTGTGTGTGTGTTTTGTGTTTTTAATCTGAACTTTTGACTTTCTGGCTCGTTGCCAGTCGTCATTACTCTGCTGTTAGTCAGTGTTTAGTTGTTGTTGTCGAAGTTGTACAGTTTTATCGTGTATGACCTTCTGTGTGTTGAATAATCACAGTAGTGTTGTTCATTGTGCATCTCCTCTTTATTCTCATAAGAAAATGTTTCTCCTGCCTGTTGACTCGTCCACAAAGACCTGAACCTCCAGGATCAAAGTTCTAGGATCTCTGAAATAAAGAAAACCAGAAACATTGTAAAACCCTATAGAATCCTCAAATGATGCCCTGAAGCCGCGCAGGAATTTTCGCCAAATTTACCCCAAAACTCAAGAAACATCTTGTTGAACGTCCCGAATATTGTTTAGACAGTAAAGACCTGCTGAAGCTCCAATATCCTCCTCAGAGAGCAGAACCTCCTCAAGCCTGTCAACATCCCATGATAACTGAGAGCGCCCCCAAAATGTTCAGGAACATCTTGTCCTTTAAGACTCCTCTCCCCATTGGAACGTCTTCAAAGTTCCTCATACTGCAAACTCTCACTGAATAGTTCCTGAAAATCTTCGTATCGTATCTGAAACGTCCTTCTCTCCTTCTCTGACCAACATGAAACCTGCCTGTTGATCCTCCCAACGAACAACTGAAGCTCTATCCACCTTCTGGAGGAACCTTCTAAATGTCTTCTTTGAAGTCTGGACTCCTAATGGACTCCTAATGGACTCCTAATGGACTCCTTGGAGATGTGTTAGTCCAATAGCGCCTCCTCAGACACTCTCAGCCTCCAGAACTATGGTGCGTGAGATACGTATCCTTGAAAACCTCAGGAACCCGAGGAACGTCTTCTTGTACTTCCACGACGTCCTTTCAAGACTTCCCCACTGCAACCTCCTCAAGGACTCTTCAAACGACCCGACCCCCGGAGCTGCTGATCAGAGGAGTGATTCATTTGAAGGACAAACTTCACCATGGCACTTTTATTACCGACATGTCCAACAGTCCCACTTCTGCCTCTGTGACTCCTGGGGAAACTTTTCCATCAACACGATGGATCCTCACCCTGATCCCCTCGTGCTCCTGAAGGCAGCAGCAGGATGAGAGGAGCATTTTCCTCAGTATCCACTAAGAGGAAGTGGTGCACCGCTGAAAGCAACAGGCTGCGGCTCCGATCTGTCAATGTCTCAATGTGCACGTCGGCTGTCCGCGTGCACGCATCATGCACGCATCATGCACGCCCCCCTCGCCCTCCTGTATTTCCGTAATGTGGCAGAGCAGCAGCGCGTGGACACATGATGATCTTATTGGTGCAGAGGAGTCCGGAGGAGCAGGCGCGCGCAGAGCGCAGCGGCCGACTCGAGTAGACACCGACCGGCTGGTGCCAAACGTGCGTTTCACTGGACTCAGACTTTCGTCCCGAGACGCGACTCGACTGGAACTTTCTCTTTCCTGAGCAGAGACATGAGCCCGCTCATCCCTGAGGCCGCCGGACGGACCTGCTGCCGATGAGGAGGAGGAGGAGGGTGAAGGCGCTTCCAAGGCTCCGCGCGCTCCGCCAGCGACCCGAGCCGGTCTAAGATGCCACCGGGCCCCGGCGCTCGGCACGCGGCTCGGATCAAGAGTAACCCGGGATAATAGAACATCAGGACCACAGACAAAAAGGAAGAAGGAAAGAATCAATAACACAAACAACAGAGAGCAGAAAACCAAGAGCGCGGGGAACTGTCCCGGGACGAGCCGGGAGCCAGAGCCCCGGATCAGTGCGCCCGGATCCGGCGCACCGACGCGTAAAGAGGCGCAGAGAGAGAAGAGGTGAAGAGAAGCGAGGTAACGACCTTTTACTGTGAGTCTCCACGTCTCCTGTCTCCTCACTCACTTCTGACCTCCACCAGGGACTTTTAATATCTCATATCTAACATCTAAAATCTAACGTGTATATATATATACAGTATATTTAAAGTTCAAAAGGTTTTCACTGGAGGAGAATCTTGATGATTGTTCTACTGGAAGTTGATCACAACAAATGTTCTGCTGCTCATGAAAACATCTTTAATATGTTTGAGTTTTTAAACTGAACAGAGAAAAACTTATGCTCTTTTCACAAAGTTAAACACAAGCGAATATAAATTGTCTTTAACAATATTATGTGATTATTGATTTTAATTTTAAAAGTGTCACCTAAACATATATATATATATAAATATATGTATGTGTATATATATAATACTGTGTATATAATTTGTAGAAAATATGATAAAGTCAACATATTTGGGGAAAATGAATGATGATAAACTAAATGCAGGTAGGGAAGCGGTTCGGAACCCGACGTGGCCTCGGGTTTGTTCGGGTTTGTTCGGGTTTGTTCGGTTGCTTCTTGACTCACTGATTGTGGCCCGTTCTGGCAAACAGGGCCGTAGCCGTCAGGCGTGTTGGGCGGGGGCCCGAATAATTAACCTTATTTTGACATTTATGTAGCTCTTACTTTGATGTTTTAAATGTGATTGTTGTTCACTCACCTCAGACAGAATCTTTATTCGTGTTGAATATTTAAACAGCCATCACTCAACATGCGCCACGCCCCCCTACGTTAACACTTAGCCTACATTTGCGAAGAATCAAGTGAGCTAGCTGCTGCTACAGCGAGCTAATATTGTTAACTACAGGCTAACGTTACTAGCTCAGCATATTTTGACCTTTGAGTCATTTCTAACCTGCAGTTCGCTGCTGTGTTACAGTGTGAGATGATGGCGCCTGCTCAGATTCACACATTACAACAGCTAGCATCGAGCTAATCCATCAAAAGTCTTATATTTACATTAAAAACACACTAGGCTCCTTCTAGTGGTGAGGAGGAGGATTGTAGGAGACAAGATAGGTCAGACAGTCTGTTGAGGGTTGTCCTGGAGCTTTCTATCGTACCACATGACCTTCATCACAAGATGGCGACCTCGTGGGAACAGTAGATTTACATCTGGTCTTGAAAACAGAAAACTCTCCTCCGAAGATCCATTTAATATCTTGGAGAAGGTCATGTGACGTGACGAGAGCTCGATGTGAGTCACTTCAGGCAGTGATGCAGTTCTGCTGGTCGTCATCTGGTCCCACAACATGGAAGTGAACCTGAGTGTGTCCGTGTCTCTCCAGGTCCACAGCGATGCTGCTCCCGCGACTCCCGGTCCTGTCCGCGCTCCTCGTCCTGCTGCTGGCCGCGGGACGCTGCACGGCGGCGGCTCTGCTCCGAGGCTCCGGCACACGGGCGGACGGGCGTCTGGAGGGCCGCAGCCTGCTGGAGCAGGTGGGCCGGCCCCCGAGGACGAGGACGGAGACGGCGGGAATCACCATGCACGGACTGAAAACCCCGGAGCGAGTGAGCCGGTCGTACCATGGCCTGGGTCAGTACCAACACCAACACTACTAAGATGTGCAGACAAACGTGAGCTCACATCTGGATCCGTGTGGTCTGTGGATTCATGATTCAACATCGTGACTGACTTCCAGAGTCAGAATCAATTTGATTGATCCGTTTCCAGAGATTTAATAGAATCAACTTACATAGATTTGTTTTCTTGTGTTTTAAGTTGAATGAACTCAGGATGTGAAGTTTTCTCCTGAGACTCAACTTGTTTTTGAAGACACAGACTAAAATGTCTGCGACTCTGAGTTCAGTATAAATGTTTTATTTAATCCTGATTCAGGTTTTTAGTTTCTGAGATGAACGAACTTTAAACTCGCCGTAAAGTTGACACGTAAAGTTTGACGTTTAATTGTTTTTGACGAGCACGAAGAGGTGAGGCGTCTCCACGGCAACTAAAGATAAAACAAAGAGTCACTTCTGAGAAGCAGGAAGCATCAAACACAAAATGAAGTTTCAATTCTCTGTCGATTGATGGCAATTATTCATTTGAGTGCTGTAAATGGACCGAAGCGTTTCTGAGACTCGCAGCTTCTCTGGAAACGTGTGTCGATGTCCACTCGACCTCATAAGAACATTCACTCTGGGTTCCATTAGTCCAGTCAGCTGAGGGCAGAGCAGCTGTCCATGTTTTTACCTCCGTCGCTCAGCTTCAGTCCACAGTGAGACTCAGCAGAAACAACAGGTCCGGTTTCCAAAGACTTCATATTAAAATATCTAAAGAGATTAAAATAAAACTTCTGCTGTAAATATTAACTGAATCCTGAAATGTCCACTTTACTCCAGTGAAGTGTTTACACAGCAAGAGAAGGAAAGACAGAGAGAGAGAGAACTATCTCTGCTCTGAGAGGTCACATCTTAAATATAGAGTCAAACACAACTGTTCATTTATATATTTATATCTAAAAATAGAAGTTTGTTTAGTTTAAAGCTTATGGAGGATTTTTAGATGAAAATCATCCAACATTTAACAAAAATAAAGATGATCAGTGATTGTTTATAAAGAAGATACATAAAGTGGGTAGAATGAGCTTTGATCTAGAGTATATATACATATATATACATATATGTATACGGTATATAGATACATATATATATACATATATATGTATCTATATACTGTATGGAAGTAGCCTGTTAACGACTCTACAGCTGATAATACTTCTGTCCTTCCTCTCGTAAAAAGGGTTTCGTTATATATATTTTTTATATGACTTGATCCGTTGATGGTGATCGACTTTGTCACTCGTCCTGATGTGGCCTCTGTCCGTGGTGCTGAAGTGTGGGAGCTGTCCGAGGGGCCGGTCGCCATCGGTCACTGAGGCGCGACGTCGTCCCGTTGGTTTGTCGCGAAGTGTTAAAATGTTTAAATAGCGTTTCAGAAAACCTGCATTCTTTAAGGGTTTTGTCTAAATTCAAACAGCAGCGATGTTGTAGATGAAGCCTGGAATTGTAGAAATCATCAGAACACAGATTGTCTCTGCTCTGACAGATTCCGAGGTTCTGTCTCTTGGATCCTTGTGGGCGTTGGTGGACAACGGATCTGATCCTGGAACTTTCCCTCCATCACAGTCTCACAGTCTCTCGCCTTCTATTCAGTTCAACAGAGTTTGAGTTTCAGTTGACATTTTAAAGTTGTTCATTCTGCCTCCAGGGCCTGTCAATCCACCCCACCACACTTATTAAAGTGTTAAATGATCTTCATCTTCCACCTCTGACTGGATCTCAAGCAGATCCTCGTTGTTATGCCTGACTCTTCTGACAGCACACATGGAGAACCCCAGGGCTCCGCTCCGATCTTTCCTCTCTTCATTTCACCTCTTGGCCAAATTACACACAGTCATGGATTAAATGTCCATGGTTACACTGATGATGATCAGCTCTTTGTGTCTGTAGAGGCTGACAACTCCTCACATTGTGGAAATTATAGGTCAGTTTGTATGTCACACAATTTACATCCAATTTACATTATCATCTACATCTACAAACCAACTACACCAACCAACCAACCAACCACATAAACCAACCAACCAACCAACCAACCACATCAACCAACCAACCAACCAACCAACCAACCACATCAACCAACCAACCAACCACATCAACCAACCAACCAACTACATCAACCAACCAACCAACCACGTCAACCAACCAACCACATCAACCAACCAACCAACTACATCAACCCACCAACCAACTACATCAACCAACCAACTACATCAACCCACCAACCAACTAGATCAACCAACGAACCTACTACATTACCAACCAACAACATCAACCAACCAACCAACTACATCAACCAACCAACCAACTAGATCAACCAACGAACCTACTACATTACCAACCAACAACATCAACCAACCAACCAACTATATCAACCAACCAACCAAGTATATCAACCAACCAACCATCTACATCAACCAACCAACCAACCAACAACATCAACCAACCAACCAACTATATCAACCAACCAACCAACTACATCAACCAACCAACCAACAACATCAACCAACCAAACAACCAACCAACCAACTATATCAACCAACCAACAAACTACATCAACCAACCAATCAACCAACCATCTACATCAACCAACCAGCCAACCAACCAACAACATCAACCAACCAACCAACCACATCAACCAACCAACCAACTACATCAACCAACCACATCAACCAACCAACCACATCAACCAACCAACCAACTACATCAACCCACCAACCAACTACATCAACCAACCAACTACATCAACCCACCAACCAACTAGATCAACCAACGAACCTACTACATTACCAACCAACAACATCAACCAACCAACCAACTACATCAACCAACCAACCAACTAGATCAACCAACGAACCTACTACATTACCAACCAACAACATCAACCAACCAACCAACTATATCAACCAACCAACCAAGTATATCAACCAACCAACCATCTACATCAACCAACCAACCAACTATATCAACCAACCAACCAACTACATCAACCAACCAACCAACAACATCAACCAACCAACTAACCAACCAACCAACTAAATCAACCAACCAACAAACTACATCAACCAACCAACCAACCAACCATCTACATCAACCAACCAGCCAACCAACCAACAACATCAACCAACCAACCAACTATATCAACCAACTACATCAACAAACCAACCAACAACATCAACCAACCAACCAACCAACCACATCAACCAACCAACCTACTACATTACCAACCAACAACATCAACCAACCAACCAACTATATCAACCAACCAACCAACCAACCTACTACATTACCAAACAACAACATCAACCAACCAACCAACTATATCAACCAACCAACCAACTATATCAACCAACCAACCATCTAAATCAACCAACCAACCAACCAACAACATCAACCAACCAACCAACCAGCCAACTATATCAACCAACCAACCAACTACATCAACCAACCAACCAACCAACCCACCAACCAACCAACAACATCAACCAACCAAACAACCAACCAACCAACCAACTATATCAACCAACCAACCAACCAACCAACCAACAACATCAACCAACCAAACAACCAACCAACCAACCAACTACATCAACCAACCAACCAACCAACCAACCAACAACATCAACCAACCAACTACATCAACCAACCAACCAACCAACCATCTACATCAACCAACCAGCCAACCAACCAACAACATCAACCAACCAACCAACTATATCAACCAACTACATCAACAAACCAACCAACCAACCAACCAACCAACTACATAAACCA
Organism: Scophthalmus maximus; assembly: GCF_022379125.1. Lineage (NCBI taxonomy): Eukaryota > Metazoa > Chordata > Actinopteri > Pleuronectiformes > Scophthalmidae > Scophthalmus > Scophthalmus maximus. Next base: position 31,271,356 of record NC_061515.1, read on the forward strand.
ACCAACCAACAAATCAACCAACCAACCAACTACATCAACAAACCAACTACATCAACGAACTACATTAACCAACCAACCAACCACATCAACCAACTACATCAACTAACCTATTATATTATCCAACCAACCAACCAACTACATCAACCAACCAACCAACCACTCGAACCAACCAACCACGTCAACCAACCAACCAACCAACCAGCTGCACCAACCAACCAACCAACTACATCAACCAACCAACCAACCAACCAACCAACCAACCAACCAACTACATCAACCAACCAACCAATTACACCAACCAACCAACTACATCAACCAACCAACCAACCAACTACATCAACTTACCAACCAACCAACTACACCAACCAACCAACTACATCAACCAACCAACCAACCAACCAACTACACCAACCAACCAGCTAGACCAACCAACCAACCAACCAACTACATCAACCAACCAACCAACCAACTACATCAACTTACCAACCAACCAACTACATCAACCAACCAACCAACTACATCAACCAACCAACCAACTACATCAACTAACCAACCAACCAACTACAAAACCAACCAACCAATTCTCTTTCTCACTGCCTCACTCACACACACTCACACACACACACCCGTCATGGCCGCCCACCCTGTACTCGGTGCCGCTCCATGTCTTCCCTCCTCTCTGCTGCTGCCAACTCGTCTCCTGGTGGAATGTGGACATCAGTGAAAGTCTAGACCTGCTCCATTTGAAAAGGGCCCCGGGATAACTTCACTTATGATTTGGCGCCATATGAACAAAACACACTTCAAAGAAACACTGTGGAACATGTTCCTGTGAGAGTCTCAGGCGATGCACTCTCAGACATATAGCATCAATAAAGTTTTAAAACATCAGACAAATACAGACACAGAGAGTCCAGGTGTCGGTGCTGACAGTCGCCTCTGGACTCTGGAACCTGGACTTTGGGCTCTGGACTCCGGACCCTGGACTTTGGGCTCTGGACTCCGGACTCTGGACCCTGGACTTTGGGCTCTGGGCTCTGGACTCTGGACCCTGGACTTTGGGCTCTGGGCTCTGGACTCTGGACTTTGGGCTCTGGACTCTGGACTCTGGACCCTGGACTTTGGGCTCTGGGCTCTGGACTCTGGACCCTGGACTTTGGGCTTTGGGCTTTGGGCTCTGTGCTCTGGACTCTGGACCCTGGACTTTGGGCTTTGGGCTTTGGGCTCTGTGCTCTGGACTCTGGACCCTGGACTTTGGGCTCTGGGCTCTGGGCTCTGGGCTCTGGGCTGTGGACCCTGGACTTTAGGCTCTGGACTCTGGACTTTGGGCTCTGGGCTCTGGACTCTGGACCCTGGACTTTGGGCTCTGGGCTCTGGGCTCTGGGCTCTGGGCTCTGGACCCTGGACTTTAGGCTCTGGACTCTGGACTTTGGGCTCTGGGCTCTGGACTCTGGACCCTGGACTTTGGGCTCTGGGCTCTGGGCTCTGGACCCTGGACTTTGGGCTCTGGGCTCTGGACTCTGGACCCTGGACTTTGGGCTCTGGGCTCTGGACTCTGAATTTCACCACAACACACCACAACCTCCTCCCCCAACACTACATAAACACAACGTCATCCCCCAAAACTACAACCTCCCCCCCCAACACTACAACCTCACGACACTACAACCTCACCCCCCAACACTACAACCTCACAACACTACAACCTCACCCCCAACACTACAACCTCACAACACTACAACCTCACAACACTACAACCTCACCCCCAACACTACAACCTCACAACACTACAACCTCACCCCCAACACTACAACCTCACAACACTACAACCTCACCCCTCACACTACAACCTCACAACACTACAACCTCATCCCCAACACTACAACCTCACAACACTACAACCTCACAACACTACAACCTCACAACACTAAAACCTCACAACACTACAACCTCATCCCCAACACTACAACCTCACAACACTACAACCTCACCCCCAACACTACAACCTCACAACACTACAACCTCACCCCCAACACTACAACCTCACAACACTACAACCTCACAACACTACAACCTCACCCCCAACACTACAACCTCACAACACTACAACCTCACCCCCAACACTACAACCTCACAACACTACAACCTCACAACACTACAACCTCCCAACACTACAACCTCACAACACTACAACCTCACAACACTACAACCTCATCCCCAACACTACAACCTCACAACACTACAACCTCACCCCCAACACTACAACCTCACAACACTACAACCTCACCCCCAACACTACAACCTCCCAACACTACAACCTCACAACACTACAACCTCCCAACACTACAACCTCCCAACACTACAACCTCACCCCCAACACTACAACCTCACAACACTACAACCTCACCCCCAACACTACAACCTCCCAACACTACAACCTCACAACACTACAACCTCCCAACACTACAACCTCCCAACACTACAACCTCACCCCCAACACTACAACCTCACAACACTACAACCTCGGACCCCAACACTACAACCTCACAACACTACAACCTCACAACACTACAAGCTCCTCCCCCCAAGACCACCACTACCCAACCTCAACCAAACACAACCCGGCCCAACTACCCACCCCACACACACACACCTTCTATTTAAGGTCAAGGTGCTGTGTATTTAGTAAATATTACACATTATCTTCCAACTGCGTCATGTGACTACTTTGGTCCAATCATCAATGGAGTGACCAGGCCTGTGGTTAAAGTTAGACTGGTTTAGTTATCTCACGATGGAAAATAACGCCCTCACCCCCGGGTCACATTCAAGTCAGCAGTGTGGGAACATTAGAGACATTTAAAATGAAAAGAGAAGACCCTGAGGTTCGAACCTGATGAGGATGTGGAGGAATTACTGTCTGATCTGAGGTGAAACATCAGGAAGCACTTTGCTTCTGTGCGTCATCAGGTTACGTTTGTCGCATTTGCATGAAACATTTGATCAAACAAGGATCTCGGTGACGGTGATTAAATCCAGATCCGAACCTGGATCCTTGAATCTCTGAAGGATCCTTCTCTGCTTCCAGATGAAGGCAGAAGTTCACATTTATTTTGAAAAGGTGTCGGTCAGATGGAGATGAAGCAGCCAGACGTGGAGGTTTGCTCGGCCTGCAGTCTCTGATCAGAGTGTGTGTTTTCATTTCAGAGGCTCATCCCAGAGATCCTCGACACAAGGAGAAGTTCATCAAACACCTGACAGGTAAGGCTCCCAGGGAATCCTGGTGTTTGTCAGTTTCCCTCCGTGTCTCCGTGATCCGGTGAGCTCTTAGTACAGACTCTGTGATGAGAAGCCAACAGACACCAGATGTGAGGAGATCAGTGTGAAGCACCTGTGAGGAAAAGAAAACAGGGCGGTGACAGAGACTCGGTCCGGTTTCTGGAAGTTCACCTTCCAAGATCAGAGTGTTGGTGTGCACAATCGAATCAGTCAGTTAGATGAGAAGAATCACACAGACCAACACTTGTTTCAGACAAGAATTACTTCCACCAGCAGATTTCCACGAAACCTGATGGAGGGACGGGGCCGTGAAAGAGTCCATGAAATTTTGGCGGCGGATGCAGGAATCATTTTATAAATGATAATAATGCAATAATCCACGGCTCTTGATGCAAAAGCCTTGGGCACAATTCATTTTTATTTAGCTTTCAGGAAGTTGATGTAAAAAACCTACATCAGTCCTTCAGTCCAACCAATCACCACGTCTCTCTCGACACTGAATCTCTCACGGAATTCTTCTGATTGTTTTCATCCACTTCCTCCATCATTTGCACCAAAGTGTGTTAACAGACGGTCGCGACCGTATGTTGTGACGTGACGTGTTTCTGATCCGCAGGTCCGCTCTACTTCAACCCCAAGTGCAGAAAACATTTCAACAGACTGTACCACAACACCAGGGACTGTACTGTACCTGCCTGTGAGTCCACACACACACACACACACACACATTTAATCGGGTCAGTCATTTCACTGGTGGTCGCTTCAACTCCGCTCAGTGTTGCTGCAGGAGTTTGTTTGACATCAAAAACAGGATAAGACTTGTTTGAACACACACGCACACGCACACAAACACACACGCACATGCACACAAACACACACACGCACGCACGCACGCACGCACGCACACACACACACACACACACACACTGTATCTCTGAGCTACATGCATGATTTAAGATCATAAGAGCTGCTGTTGTTCTGACACGATTACACTCATTACGATTATACAGTGTGACACGATGTGTGTGTGTGTGTGTGTGTGCGTGTGCGTTTGTGTGTGTGCGTGTGTGTGTGTGTTTGTGCATGTGTGTGTGCGTTTGTGTGTGTGTGCGTGTGCGTGTGCGTGTGTGTGTGTGTGTTTGTGCGTGTGTGTGTGTGTTTGTGTGCGTGTGCGTGCGCGTGCGTGTGCGTGTGTGTGTGTGTGCGCGCGTGCGTGTGCGTGTGCCGTGGCCTGTCCATACAGGCCTCTGTCACTGTGAAAGCAACAGGAGCTATCAAGGTTCAAACCCGCTGTCGTGTTTTTCCTCCTGGTGCGACACACGAATCCGTTTACACCGACCTCATGAGGAAGCCGACAGGTTTCAGGAAGCTGCGGCTCCGACCTGGATCCTCGTCGCTGAGTGTTTGTGTCGGTGGTTTGATGAGCATCTTCTCATCACAGATTAAAGTTGCGTTGCTGCAGGGCAGCACATGATCGGGCGGAAGCTCTGCTGCATCACACCCATCACAGTGGCATTTGTTCGACCTGAGCGTTTCCGGCGGTGATCCGCTCGGCGTGACATTTTTTGGGCAGTTGAAAAAGGGCGTGACGGCAAAAACACATTGATAACCACGGATTTATAGAAAGAAACAGAATTCACATCACCCCGTTTCTCCAGAAAGCAGACGTCTGTCTCCGGCCGAGCTCGGCTCAGCGACCGGAGCCTTGTGACGCTCCGGCTGCTTTTTGGAAACTTAGATAAACTGTCTCTGTTGTTCTTCTTCTCCTGCAGATTATAAAAGATGCGCTCGTCTGCTGACTCAACTGGCCAACAGCCCTCGCTGCACCGAGAGATAAACACGCACGACGGTGAGACGCTCACCTTCATCCACACAAACCAAACTCAGAGGCCTTCAGCTCCTCTGGACTCTCTGGAGGTTCTGACCTCTGACCCGGTCTCTTCCTGGTCCACCTGGTTCTGATCACGTGACGGCTGCTGCAGCAGCAGATCCATGTTTCCCTGCTCCGCTCGCGTTCTGGCACAGATCCCCATGTTTCTGTCAGGAAGCGTCGACAGCAGCGAACACAACCTAAAAAAAGAACCTGGTGTTTTCTTCTGAGCTGCTGCAGGCGACGCCGCCCGTTGAAGGGACAGTTCCTCACTTCATGTTCTGTTTGAACCTGAAAAGCTCATTTTTAAGTGTCACATGAAGCGTGTTTGATCGAGCTGGAGGGTTGTGATCTGTAATTTAATGTCTTCTCTCGCTGTGTCTCTGACAGGCAGCGTTGCCGTGGCAATGAGGAGGGGCGGAGCCTCCTGAGGTTCAATGATCAGGGGCAGACGGTTTCCCAGCCAATAGAAACTCCTCTGAGGTCGTCACCTGCAGTTTCCTCCTCTGTTCAGTTCTGTTCTTCAAAACTCCCCGACACTTGTCGCCCGTCAAAACACAGAACACATCCAGAGCTCAGCAGCCACGACCCAAGACCACAAACACGTCTACTACCCGTCTACTGACGTGGAGGGGGCGGGGCTTACGACCTATACTGCAGCCAGACACCGTGGTGGCCATCTTCTTCTCCTCTGACCTCTGACCTCTGACCTCTGACCTGGACCCGTCTCTCCTCTGATGTCCGGCCTCGACACAACCACACTCACCTCTGCTGTTTTCTACCGGACTCGACTCTGACTCTGCGAAACGTGGATTTGTATTTTTCTAACGTGAAACTCGTCTGAGTGACGATTCTACCGTTTTCTATCGGAGCTGCCGGATTATTCTGATTATGTTTTGTTTTTTGTTTGATTTTTTTGGGAGCTGCTCTGAAACCGATTAGATTTGAAAGCTGGTTTTCAGAACAGAACAGAAGCCTGAAGGTGGGACGAGCATCTCCCTCCTATCGCAGGACAAGTGTTCTTGTTTTTTCCTGTTATCATGGACGATGGACGCAGAGATAATATTTCACTTCCTGTCGGAAGCTGTTGGAGGACGAGGGCGGACGAACCCTCCGACTGGACCACAGCTCCGATCTGACACAGAAACATCTGAGATGCTGAATGTGTTTGACGTCACCTGATGCATAATAATGATAATAATGATAATAATAATATTGCATTGTATTTATACTGTTGAAGCTTCATGCAGCTCTGTGTGCAATATGTACATATAGAGAGGAATAAAGACACGTTTGATATATTTTTTTTATTTCTTCACTCCCGTGAGTTCAATGTGTGTGAAGCAGTTCTATTCATGAGACCTGGAAAACCTGGAAAACCTGGAATTCTGGAGAGTGGGACGTGACATGACGTCCTGAACGTGGAGCACCAATAGAATCCGTGAAATGTGTGTGGATCTGAACAAAGGGGGCGGGGCCAGGAAGGTCTGATCTCATCCTCTGTAGTTTCTGTGTGATTCTGCTGACGAACAAACAAACCAACAGAACCGGATCGATCGAGGACGGAGGTGAAGGTCCGCGTCTTCTTACCATCAAACCTTTTACTGGTGTTGGCTGATGTGACTCCACGATGTGGTGGACCTCCTGCCTCCGCCTCACTCTGGATGTCTGACTCCCAGAGATGCTGCAGGACGGTTCCTTCCACAGGCTGATTGGTCCTCCTGACGTCTGGCGTGTCAGTTGTGAGGGAGCGAGCGAGGCCGACTCTGTTTGTTTGTCTCTGACAGGGCGAACCACATAGCTGCTCTGTTGACTTTGGCCGCCGCACGGTCTCACATCTGAAATGAATATTTCCTCTGTGCTGCTGCGAAGAGAAGCGTCTCGTCAGGGAGTCGATCGGGTCGAGCTGCTCGGCCTCGTCACTCCAGCAGCAGGACTTGACTTTCACCTGCTGACACGTATACCACCACACGAAGCCTCGCTGCAGATATACTGTGTACACAGTGTGTGTGTGTGTGTGTGTGTGTGTTTCGTAAAACATACTCACAGTTTTAAAGTGAAAATTATGAGTAAATGAGTTCCGAATGTCTTTTTTTCTGAAGTTTTGTGACAATTTCTGATGAAAAATTGCACGTAAATATTTTTTTTCCAGCTGTGACTTTGTCTGTCTCAAGCTTGGACGTGACCAATGTATTACATTCAGTCATTTTAATAGTACTTAGGCAAATGTGTGTGTGTGTGTGTGTGTGTGTGTGTGTGTGTGTGCATGTGTGTGTGTTTGCAGTCCGACCAGCTCTGCTGCAGTTTTGGCAGCAGCATCGTTTCCTCTGGTGCCAATCACAACTCCAGGCCACGCCCACTCAAAAGGGGCGGGTCTTGGGTTTCACACATGTAGCCTAACATTATTCGTCCTCTCGTCTTTGCATGGTACCCACCTGCTACCTTGTTAGCCTCTTTGGCTTCCAGACGTGGACGGTCACGTTAGCGTCCACGTGACTTGAGTGCCGTTACCTCGAGGTCCATCTGAAGGCGGCAGCAACACGGTTGATTGTTTTCTCTTTAAGTTCATGCAGTGTTGAATATGAAGGATGACAAACTGTCCAATCAGTCAGGTAGGCACCTGTCAGCCATGTGACGTCACGTTCAGACCTGTTGTACGAGGTCAGTGTGAAACAATATGGAAGAAACATATCATCTGCACCAGAACACATTTCAACTGAACCACGGCTGGGTTCACATTTAATAAAAGACCACAACTTGTCTCCGTCCGAGGAGGTTTAGTATCTGCAGACTCCCACTCTGTGAAACATGAAAGGACACAGACACACTCACTTTAGACAGAAATGTCTGGATGCTAACTTTAGCATTTTCATTTCTACATAGTTACAGATCATAGCACATCTGCTAACATTAGCTAACAGTCGCCAATGCGGCTAAACCTGAGACCCATGTTCCCCTGGATGCTACCGTTAGCTCATTGGTTTGTTAGCCTAATATTGGCCAAAAGTCAATTACCGAATGCAAGTTGTAGCAAATATCCGCAAATGTTAACTGATGAAGAGGCTTCAGTTGTAAGCTAATCTTAGCATTGAGGAAAAACTTAGCTTATTTTAGACTGGTCATATGAACGCTAACTTTCAAACATACATGAGCTAGCTTATTAACATGTGATACCAATGCTGAAATATGAATCGGATGAGGTGGTTGATGATGTTAGCCGTCACTTAAACCACCATTAGGACTTTTCGAGGGGATTCTGACAATGTTGAATTTGTCAGTGACACAACAGAGTAATTAGATGTAACAATATTAGAACATGAAGTCCTTCCTGTGGTTTTGAATGAAGTCAAAGTAACAGCCAGTAGAGACAACGGAGGCAGTGTAGGAGGAGCAGGGCAGCGAGGTGACTAACACCTGAGGCAGGTAATGACTAATCTGTGATGAATGACAACTGGACCTCTGCCATGTCTGAGCTGCTACTGTCCACATCCCAACAGGAGTCCAGTTACCTCTGTACATCTTTCACATGCACTTTAGATAAACACATTCTTCCACTGATTTCTTTTATAGAATGGAACATGCACACTGCGTGTCCTGCATACCTGGGTGGGGATGTTTGATTGACAGCTTGGCAACATGGCCGGCATGAGCCAGCGACAGGTAACATTGGGGTTTGTGTAAGTGTGAGACAGGTTCGTTAACAGTGTTCGTCACTTATCGTCTTTATATACAGCCAGTGATCGTCTTTATATACAGTCAGTGATCGTCTTTATATACAGTCAGTGATCGTCTTTATATACAGTCAGTGATCGTCTTCATACACAGTCAGTGATCGTCTTTATATACAGTCACTGATCGTCTTTATATACAGTCACTGATCGTCTTTATATACAGTCAGTGATCGTCTTTATATACAGCCAGTGATCGTCTTCATACACAGTCAGTGATCGTCTTTATATACAGTCAGTGATCGTCTTTATATACAGTCAGTGATCGTCTTTATATACAGTCAGTGATGGTCTTTATATACAGTCAGTGATCGTCTTTATATACAGTCGCTGATCGTCTTTATATACAGTCAGTGATCGTCTTTATATACAGTCAGTGATCGTCTTTATATACAGTCAGTGATCATCTTTATATACAGTCAGTGATCGTCTTTATATACAGTCAGTGATCGTCTTTATATACAGTCACTGATCGTCTTCATATACAATCAGTGATCATCTTTATATACAGTCAGTGATCATCTTTATATACAGTCAGTGATGGTCTTTATATACAGTCAGTGATCGTCTTTATATACAGTCGCTGATCGTCTTTATATACAGTCAGTGATCGTCTTTATATACAGTCAGTGATCGTCTTTATATACAGTCAGTGATCATCTTTATATACAGTCAGTGATCGTCTTTATATACAGTCAGTGATCATCTTTATATACAATCAGTGATCATCTTTATATACAGTCAGTGATCGTCTTTATATACAGTCAGTGATCATCTTTATATACAGTCAGTGATCATCTTTATATACAGTCAGTGATCATCTTTATATACAGTCAGTGAAGGGTTATGATTAAAACTTGAAGAGACGAGGCCTTAACTGGTTTGTGGAGACTGGAAGGCCTCACGCACACACACACACACACACACACACACACACACACACACACACACACACACAGTCTGAGAGGAAACACATTAAGAAGACTAATGGCGGCAGGAGGACTGATGTTTATCCAGCAGGCTGTTTGAAGAGAGGAGGATTAATTCCAGGAGTGATAGAAGAGAAGATAAAGAGACGAGAGAAAGAAGAGAAAATGGAGGGAGGAGAAGAAATGGAGCGAGAGATGAACGAGAGATAAAGATTAATGAGAGGACATGTGACATGGGCCTTTAAATACTTGATAAAATAATGGTTTTATTTATCTCCTCTCTTCTCTTCTTTAATTTCTTTACGCTTTTCTTCCCTCTGGTTTCCTCCCTCCTCCTCCTCTCTTCTTTCTTCCCTGTTTTTCTTTCCCTCTCGTGTTTCAGAGTCCATGTTCATCATCAGATCCTCCGTGAGAATTTGATATCATATTTTCTTTATTCACCTGTTTGTCAGTTTGGGACGACTCTTGTGTGTCTTGCCTGATTTGTGTCAGTAAATCTGAATATTTGATTATTGATCGCAGCCTTGTGTTCATGACATTGTGCAGCGAACACGTGAGGCAGTTGTTGCCGGGCGGACGAGATAGGAGCAAGTTAATAAAGTCGTGAGAATCATAAATACCAGACTGACATCGGAGCGACCGACCTCCTGGTCAACATCCTCCTCTGACGTCGCCCGTCACCCTCAAACCCAAAGAATCATTAACTGAATTCATGCACATTTGAAATCGGAGACGCTTTTGAACACTAGTAAAAAGTGGCGACGTGAAGAAAATGTGCTCGTGGCTGATGTGAGCAGATGTTTCTGGAGGCGCTTGAGTTCCAGACTGATTCTTCCTGAGACCAATCTGATTTTCACAGCTGATGATTCTGGCGTCATCAGCTGAATGTCATGTCCACAGCCACCAGAGCTGTGACCGATGGACCAACAGACGCAGGCGTCTCAGATGCAGGAAACATCTCGTTGTACAAATCACGATTTCACACGTTGTCAAACCTTCACAGAGTCTTGACTCAACAGGTTTAAAGTACTCCACCACATCTGCACAAAGTACGACGGACACAAATGAGCACGAAGCAGCGTTTGACTAGTGTTACTGTCGGATAGTTGATTCCTCTGGTACTCAACATGTGGGTCGGGCCCAAGAGAGGGTCGGCAGATAGACATGACGGGTCAAAATGATCAGATTTGAAGGGGGTCACAAACTTTGAGTCGGGAGAATGACGTCTCTGTCGTTTCCCCCGCGGTCGCCGCACGCCTGCGACATACTTTACTACATTCGTCACACGCCAACAACTAGGCAGAGTTAGCAGCATAGCTATGAGAAGAAGCTAGCTGCAAGTTGGGCATCCTCGGAGAGGGCCTTGTCTCAAAGAGAAAGTGAGCGAGTAAGAAACGTGACAAGAGGGAATATCGGGCTGTTGCTCGAGCTGCGGTTGGACGACGATGACAATCCGACACAATGGACCATAATGTATCAAATGAACATGTGTTGAAGAAGACTTAAAACTAGAGATTGAACCATAAACTCCTCAGGAAAATGTTCACTGACGTTATAGATCAAGTCGTGTTCTCATAGAGTCGCCCCCTGCTGGTCAGGACACAGAACACAGGCTTCACACACCAACAACAAGTAGAAATGTCTCAGAATACTTTAATGTTCTTAGTCACTTCCGTCCTCTATTGGACTTTGAGCACAAGGCTGAAAGAAAGAAACCAGAATGAAAAGGTTACTGTTCTTCAGGCCGTTTGATCCGAGTCCCGACCGCAGTCTGAAGTCACACAAGAACAAACGTGGAAGAAATCAAAGACTATTTGGGCATAAACACTGAAAACATGGAGCTTTAGTGTAGGAAAGTCTGTGAAGTGTGAAGCTGCTGCTGAGTCCAGTTCAGTCCAGAACCCCTCTTCTGATTCTCATTTATCTATATAAATACTATATAAATAAAGTTATTAATATTATTGCTTTTCAGTCACAGTCTGTGATGATTAAGTGATTAAAGACATTTTTGTGAATAGTTTTCCACATTCCTGATTTAAAACCAAATGATCAGCAGCTTGACCTGATGAATCTGGGGCGGGGCTTATGACCTGTACTGCAGACAGACACAGGGGGCGGGGCTTATGACCTATACTGCAGACAGACACAGGGGGCGGGGCTTATGACCTGTACTGCAGACAGACACAGGGGGCGGGGCTTATGACCTATACTGCAGACAGACACAGGGGGCGGGGCTTATGACCTGTACTGCAGACAGACACAGGGGGCGGGGCTTATGACCTGTACTGCAGACAGACACAGGGGGCGGGGCTTATGACCTGTACTGCAGATAGACACAGGGGGCGGGGCTTATGACCTGTACTGCAGATAGACACAGGGGGCGGGGCTTATGACCTGTACTGCAGACAGACACCAGGGGGCGATCATGAGGATTTGGTTTCATGCCGTCCATCTTTGTTTTCACACACATGAAAACAACACGGATGTTGCTTCTACTGAAGCTAGCATGCTAACCAGCTCTTGAGAAACCGACGCCGCCACCTGCTTCCGACAGGAACCTTTGACCTCTGACCTCTGACCTATACGCTGAGTGAAGTCAAAAGTGCTGCACCTTTTTCATCTAAGATTCTTCTGTTGTTCAAACGTCGTTGCCAGAGCGTAATGATCCGATGGTAGTTCCTCCGCAGGGCGTGTTGCTCTCTTTGACTCTTCTCTTAATATTTCCTCAAAATCAGTTTAATTATCTGTCTTAGTTTGGGACTGTTTTCGTCTGTGAACGGGTCCCATGACTCAGCCGCAGCCTCCACATTAACTAAAGCGATCTCACATCAGTGGACAGACTCTGAATGTTGGGACTTTGTGTTTGTACAGTTGCTTCTCGCAGCGATTATCATCGTGACTGTCATTATTCTAATAGCAGTAATTTGAATGTGTCTCCACAGGTTTTATTTTGAAGGAGTCGTGTGAAGACTGTTAGTTTGATGTGGCTGGAGAGTCGTTCCCTCGACCTCCGACCTCCCCGAGGAGAGCAGCTCATGTCCCCGCTGACGGATTCATAATAACACGTAAGTTATGGTATTACTGTAACTGTGAGAACACGACGGTGGTCCTGACCGTGGCCAAACATGGGAAGGTTCTCCAGCGTCGCTCTGCCTGAATAAACAGCTGATAGAGAGAAGATGTCTGGATCTGGGACATTCCTCGATCTGAGGCCTGCATCTGAAGACACACTGTTAACAAAGATGGCCTCCTGATCGCCCCCTGGTGTCGGGCTGCAGTATAGCTCATAAGCCCCGCCCCCTCGATGTTAGCAGATGGGACATGTAGACGTACAATAAATGTCTCCCACAATATTCAGTCATCGTTTATTTACACTGCGACCGAGCCAAGAACGAGGAATGTTCTCAGAAATATTTCTGTCACATATGTGAAATTATAAGAATTCCTTTAATATTAGTTCTGGATTCCCCAAAAAAATAACAGATAACAAGTAGAAATATTTGATTTGCTTCTCGCCGCTATTATCATTGTTACTGTTATTATTGTAATGATTCAGTAGTACTGCAAATATATAAAAAGAAATATCTCTATGTTTATACAATAACGCAGTAAATATTTACTGTAAAAGACAAAAACATCATTCAAATTAAGACAATTGATCTTCATGTTGTCTGAAAACAGATATATGATTCTCTCGTCCGAAATTCATTTATGAATGTTTTCTAGTGTGAAAAAGTAGAAACGTCTCTGTTATAAGAGCGATGGAGGAAACAGCAGCAGATGAATCATATCAATCCTGATGATGCTGCCACATTAAATATGATCAGCATTAAATCTGCAGGTCCGGTGATGAGTGTCTTCCCCGAGCACAGACTCACAGGCATCGTCACAACAAGTGCAACCAATAACAAACTAACTAAATTGAAATCATCTCTTAATTTCAACAGGCACAATTAAGAATTATCAAACAATTATTAATTGGATGTCTCTTTATAAAAAATGAAAATCATACTTCCTGTGTTATGGACCAAACAGTTATAACTCTTCTCGGTTTAGTAAATCAGTTTGTGTCCAAAAGTAAATCATAAAATGAAATAATGTAACACTGACAACCTGACAGACTGAACTCAGGGTTCACTCTGGTCTCAGGAACGCGCCCAGCTGAGCCGCGGGGACGCGCCCTGCTGATGACATGAGGGCTGGCCGCGCGGCGCCTGTCTCCCTGACAACGCGTCTCATAACTCAGAAGCACTCATCAGCAGTCGGCTCCTCCCCCCGCGTCCACCTGTCAGGGCCGCAGGTCCATGCTTCCGGCGCGCAGCCTCTTTTACGACAGCGTGATTTCCGGCAGCGCGGAGGGATATCGCGAGAGTTGCAGGTGAGGCGAGGTGAGAGGGAAGCGGAGGCTCCCGCAGCACACCTGTCCACAGGTAAACAACCGGAGCGAAGGACGAAGAGAAGAGGAGGAATCAAGAGTGAGTGAATGAAACGTGAAACATTGTTCTGTTGGAGAAGCGGAGGGTTCCTCTGTCCGTCCACTCGTGTCCCGTCTGTTGCGTCTCACCTGGCTTCCTCTTCCTCCTCTGTCAGACTTCCAGTTCCACAGGATCTACCTGTTCCAGCTGCTTCACCTGTCCACATGTTGAATCCCACGAGGATCTGGTTCTGTAGACGTTTATTAACGTGAGCAGGTTCTGGTCTTTGAAGAGGTCCTATCACTCTTTTAGTTTCCAGTTGAAGAGGTTCTACTTGTTTTCAATGTGGTTCCTGTGGCTTTTATCTGTGAGAAGTTCTGTTCTCTGGGTCCTGGTACTCGTTGTCATCTCTGTCGAGGGTCTAAAGATCTTTAATGTCTTTATTTTTTCTCTGAGTCGTTGGTATATGAGTTTTCATTCATCCTTCATGAGGTTCTGGTTTCCTATGAGGAGGTTCTACTGTTTTAGTTCTTGCGGCCTATCCATGGGGTCTACAGGTGTTTTTTTTGCTCTGTTCAGGTTCTAGTGCCGGTTGACAAGGTTCTAGTGTTTCTTCTGGCTCTACTCACTGGTTCTGGTCATTTACTGGGATGTTCTAGTCATTAAAAGACGTTCTAAGTCTCATGTGCGGTTCTATGGGACAATTTGAATGTGGTTCTTGTGGCTTAGGATTTTCTAGGTTCCTCGAAGGAGGTATTAGTTGTCTTTGATGATGTTGCAGACCTATTTATTTGGTTTTTGTGGCCCATGTTCCTCCTCTGTTAATGTAAATGAGGAAGAACAAAATATTGAACTAATATAATAATGGATTGCACACGGCTGTCGGCACAGCAATGCTTCTGCTGTCGTCAACCTATGACAGCTTGTTATAGTTTAGGAGCTGTCACTCAGAGTCAAAGCCTGTGATTGGTTATTTAGTAATTAAGCAGGAAATGGGCCTGGGGTGAAGGTGAAAGGAGTCGTCACGGCGACAGAGATGACATCAGTCATTCCGACTGACTCAGGGCAGGAAGTGGGTGTGTGAGTCAGCTGCTGCTGACACATGAATGAAGTAAATGAAAACGCTTTAATGACTTAATGAAGCATTGCATCTGTCGTCAGATCTCTATCACCTGTCAGTGAGCTCGTCAGCCTCTCAGTCACTGGGTCACATGACACGGACGACTACGTCCACTTCCTGCTCAGAGACCACGAGAACCTCCTCGTAGAGCCTCAAAGATCCTGACATGACTATTAACGATCAGTAGAACCCTTTGAAAGAGCAAATTAATCTTCTCGGACCGTGGGAGTTGGAGAAGATGAGTTGAACCTCCTCAGAGAGCCTAAGAGATACTTGGAACAAACTTGTTGACAGATAGAACATTTTAAAGACCACTAGAACCTCCTGAAAGACCAACAGATCACTAGAATGTTCTCAAAGATGAATAGATACTACTCAGCCTCTAGAACCAAATCAGAAATGATTAGAACGTTCTCTTAGAGTACCTCCTTCCCATTTGTAGAACCAGATGAAATGTGAGTACAACAAACCATCTCAAAGGACAATAAACCTTCTCAGACACCTAGTGAACCTCCCTAGAACATCCTGGAAGACGACTAAGAAACTTCAGACGTTCATGATCCCCTCGGGATAAACTCTAGTAACTGTGATGATCCTGTGACCCCTCATCCAGCGCCATCATCGGGTCGACATTTTGATGCGTTTGGTTACGACCGATTGCTTGTATGGCCCTAATGATGTGACGGGAAACAGAAGCTGTTCTGGGTTCAGACCCCTGATCCAGGGACCAGCCTGAGACCCGCCTGCCAACGGGCCTCCTGCAGCAGCCAGCACATTCCTAACACATGACACGAGCGCACGGCCCGAACATCCCAACAACAGGCTGAGCTTCTCTCCATCAGCAGCGCCTGGCCCTCGGGCTGCAGCTCACACACCAGAGCAACGCAATGCATGACACAAGCTCTCATAAACTGGCCCAGTGTAATAACCATGGATGTGTATATATAGTAAATATATTATAGTTGTCATGCAGAAACTCCAGCGTGGTCAAAGGAGGACAGAGGCCGGGCGGAGATGAACAAGTGAGACGCTGTAACAGTTTCATTTTGACAGTAAAGGAAACATCCTTTGGTTTTGGACTATTGGACAAAACAAGACAACTGTAAACGCATCAGGAAATTTTGATTCACATTTTTAGACAGTTTAGTGACATCATATACACGAAATCATTAATCATTCAATCAGGAAACTAATCGGCACATTGAGAAATAATGAAAAGGGCAGGCGACCTGTCAATCAGACCAAGATTTCCCCGGACGAAGGGTCGTGAACAAGAGGCGACGCACCGTGACGTCATCCGTTGCTTTGTTGACTTCTTTTTGCAACCGGGGAGTCGCCCTCAGCTGGTGATTCCAGAGAATGGAATCTGGAGTCCTAAAGGAACGTTCACCTGAAAACCTCTTCACAGTAAAGACGTTGAAACGATCTGCAGAGACAAGAACCTGCTCTGTGAAATCATTTCTGGATTTTCACATTTACTTGAAAACAGGCTGAGTGGCATCTAGTGGTTATTAGAGGAGCTGCAGGTTACGACCGAGGGTGAGAGGCAACCGATCGGCCTGAAAAAGTCACAAAAATAATAGTTCATATTAATCTATGAATTATGATTTTTATAAAGCTGATTTATTTCTTTTTCATAGCCGGAAAAAAATTGGAATTTCCGACATTCAAAAAAACACTCAGAACTTCTCTGACGTGAAATTGATGAGATTTTGTGCATTCACTTTTCATCAGTTGGCGGGTGGTGAGTGACTTGAAACTGAATTATTGATTGATAGTAACAGTTTTCCACTAATTACCAACTGTGTCACATTAATGTTCTACAGTAAAAAATGTAAAGACAAGGTTTACAAATCATAAATCACAAGAACTGATCGAATAATTAGAAAGTATTTCCTGATTCTAATAATCCTTTACGCTGGTGGGGGTTGAGAGCGTTGCTCGGACAGAACTAGCTGTTTGAAGATGTCATCTCGGGCAGACTTTTATTATTTTTTTTGATGTTATTTTATAGTCGATGATCAGCCTATCACAGGGCCACATACAGAGACGCACAACCATTCACACCTACGGTCAATTTAGAGTCTCAATGAACCTGACCCCATTCTCATGTCTCTGGACTGTGGGAGGAAGCCGGAGAACCTGGAGAGAACCCACGCATACACGGGGAGAACATGCAAACTCCACACAGAAAGGCCCTGGTCGGTTTGAACTGGGACTCGAACCCAGAACCTTCTTGCTGTGAGCACTGTCGCCACCGTGCAGGCCAGTTAGGATGAATCTGCTTCTTAAAAACAAGACGCTCTCAGTTTGTGAAGAGCAGAACAGCCTCTTTTAGCCCAGATGCAGATTAGATGAGATCAATGAAGCGAACAAGGAGCTCATTGACGAGCAGTGTGACCGAGAATCAGCAGGAAGCCTGAAAGTTTCAACTTTTTGGGGAAAAGCTCTGAATGAGCTGTTGATGTTTTAATGCACCATATAATTTGTGTGTTCGCAGTGAGTAATCCCATCCCGTCCAATCTCAAGTCGGAGGCAAAGAAAGCCGCCAAGATCCTGACGGACTTCACGGAAATCTCCAGCAGGAACGGACCCGACAAGCTCATCCCCCGTGAGAAACCACCAACAAATACTGAGAATTGCCTTTGACCTCTTCTTAATACCTGGGGACAATAAAGGACTCGTTTGATCTCATTGAACAAATCACACCAGACGTATCGATGCATCTGGGCTCATATATATTAAATGCTTCATGCTGCATGTTAAGAAAAATCTTATTTTAATGTTTTTTTAGCAAAAGACAACTCACACTTAATCCGTAGCTGCTGTTAGACAACAGCTGACTCTGGAGCTAACATTCCCCTTTGACACGGTTAGCATACATGATACGACGGGACATCATTTTCTAACCTTGGCGGTAAAATGGACTGGAATCAAGCATGTATGCTTAATGCTAAAGTTGATAGAGTTAACGTTTGTGTTTATGTAAAGTGTATGAACATGACAGAAACATGTTCCAGTGAGCATGACATCACGTTACGAGACATGAGGGCTAACGCTACGCTGCTAGCTTGATTATATCCAGGCCACTCGGTGGTTGATTGCTAACATTAGCTACGCCTCGTGTGAATGATGAACGGTGACATACAGTCGACATGTAATGATGAAAGAGGGACTTTCTCCACACATTAACTGCTGCACATTTGTAAATCAAGATTAAAACAGTTAGAGAGAAATAAACAGCCAGGACTAATGTGTCTGCCTCAGCCCTTCAGCCAGGCAGCTGGACGACTAACGGACTGTAGGAACCAGGTCACTGTGGGTCCTGAACCAGCCAGGGTTCTCTCATGCTAAGCTTAGCTAAGCCTCTGTTGGCTGTAGCTTCACGCAGGAAGGAAAAGGAGAAACGATAGCAGAGACACGATGAGGGATGAATGGATGTCGACTGTACGTGAGCGTGTGCTTCTGTGTGTTGCAGCTCATGTGATCGCGAAGGCCGAGGGTCTGGCCATCATCTCCGTCATCAAGGCCGGATTCATGATCACAGCCAGAGGAGGCAGCGGCATCGTCATCGCCAGGCTGGCTGACAGACGTAAGACCTGACCTCTGACCCTGTCTGTCTGTCTGTCTGTCTGTCTGTCTCTCTCTCTCTCTGTCTGTCTGTCTGTCTGTCTCTCTGTCTCTCTGTCTGTCTGTCTGTCCGTCTGTCTCTCTGTCCGTCCGTCCTTCTGTCTGTCTTTCTGTCTCTCTGTCCGTCCGTCCTTCTGTCTGTCTCTCTGTCTGTCCGTCTCTCTGTCTATCTGTCTGTCTGTCCGTCTGTCTCTCTGTCCGTCCGTCTGTCTGTCCGTATGTCTGTCCGTCCGTCCGTCTGTCCGTCTCTCTGTCTCTCTGTCTGTCCGTCTCTCTGTCCGTCTGTCTGTCCGTCTGTCTCTCTGTCTGTCCGTCTGTCTGTCTCTCTGTCTGTCCGTCTCTCTGTCTGTCTGTCTGTCTGTCTGTCCGTCTCTCTGTCTGTCCGTCTCTCTGTCTGTCGGTCTGTCTGTCTGTCTCCACATTCAGGTTCTGTCTGTCCGTCCGTCCGTCTGTCCGTCTGTCCGTCTGTCCGTCTGTCCGTCTGTCTGTCTGTCTGTCTGTCTGTCTATCTGTCCGTCTCTCTGTCCGTCTGTCTGTCTGTCTGTCCGTCTGTCTGTCTGTCCGTCTGTCGGTCTGTCTGTCTGTCTCCACATTCAGGTTCTGTCTGTCCGTCCGTCCGTCTGTCCGTCTGTCTGTCTGTCTGTCTGTCCGTCCGTCTGTCCGTCTCTCTGTCTCTCTGTCCGTCTGTCTGTCTGTCCGTCTGTCTGTCTGTCCGTCTGTCGGTCTGTCTGTCTGTCTCCACATTCAGGTTCTCCCTTCCTGTTCCTCTGGAACCTTCCGTCCCGACGTGACCTTGTTTTTGCAGGACATTTAGTGACATTTTGTGTCTCCGTGGCAACGCCCGACACACTGGCTCAGCGCTGCCTGCAGCGTTGATGAGCAGCAGTCATCTGATGCGCTGAGTCTTCGGTCACGGATGTGAATTTGCTCGACTGGCAGCGGCGGCCGTCACATCTCCGCGGCGGGTGTCAGAGTTTTTGTCTCCGGGCCAGATCATGAATCACACGGACACGACTCCGCCTCCGGTTGCTCCGCCTCCGGTTGCTCCGCCTCCGGTTGCTCCGCCTCCGGTTGCTGGTTCTGTGTTGAATCTGGTCCGGACACTGACTGGATTGTTTTTACTGCGGAGTTAGAAAAACACTGAATGTCTCAAATAAAGTGTGTGACGACATCCACCTGTCGACAGTTTACTTTAGTATTGATCAGAGACAGGACAGGGAGTAAAAGTACATGCTGTCCCTCTAATATATACAAATATTACAAACAATATCTCATTTTTACTTCATTTACACATGTTTTAAATGTTCTTACACGACATTGGGATCAGTCGTATTCAAGGTTTTTGTACCATTTAATTAAGAAACCGTTAATTCACAAATAATGAGTTCATTTGTTATTTGTCACGTGTCGGCGAGTGAAATATGTTGGACGAGCGAGAACAGAACTAACATTTATTGCAATTATCCAGTTCATTATTTCTAAGTACAAGTCTACTAGATGATTTAACAGTATAGACAGTAAACATGAAGATGAGGACTGAGTGTACATTCATCAACATTATTGCATAAGGTGGTGAGAAAATACGTGAGAGAGAAATATGAAAAGAAAAGGCACATTTATACTTTTAACTTTTCTGTGGGCTGTTTGTCGACAGTGTGTCGTCTTTGTTTATTGTCCTGAAGTGGACTAAAAGAAACAAGGCCAAAGGCAAATTCACACAAATCTGACAAAACAAGATTATAAAACAGATTAATGTTTATTTATGTAATTTAGACCAAATGATCATCAGCTATGTTTCTCTGTGAGTTCATGATTCACCAATTAAATTCCTGTGTGTTCAGGTTGGTCCGCACCTTCTGCCATCGGCATCGCAGGTCTGGGAGGAGGCTTCGAGATCGGGGTGGAGGTGGGTGAGCTCACTTCAACTATATACACACACACACACACATTTGGTATTTTTGATTTATTGTTGGGAGCACAATTAACAGCTAGTTTGATGGATTCAGAGAGACTCTGACATTAAAAAGTTTAAGACCTGACTTTACAAAAACAATAACTGTATATAAAGACGATCAGTGACTGTATATAAAGACCATCAGCGACTGTATATAAAGACGATCAGTGACTGTATATAAAGACGATCACTGACTGTATATAAAGACGATCACTGACTGTATATAAAGACGATCACTGACTGTATATAAAGACGATCACTGACTGTTTATAAAGACGATCAGAGACTGTATATAAAGACAATCAGTGACTGTATATAAAGACGATCAGTGACTGTATATGAAGACGATCAGTGACTGTATATAAAGACGATCAGTGACTGTATATGAAGACGATCACTGACTGTATATAAAGACGATCACCGACTGTATATAAAGACGATCAGTGACTGTATATAAAGACGATCACTGACTGTATATAAAGACGATCAGTGACTGTATATAAAGACGATCAGTGACTGTATATAAAGACGATCACTGACTGTATATAAAGACGATCAGCGACTGTATATAAAGACCATCACTGACTGTATATAAAGACGATCAGTGACTGTATATAAAGACGATCACTGACTGTATATAAAGACGATCACTGACTGTATATAAAGACGATCAGTGACTGTATATAAAGAACATCACTGACTGTATATAAAGACGATCATTGACTGTATATAAAGACGATCAGTGACTGTATATAAAGACGATCAGTGACTGTATATAAAGACGATCAGCGACTGTATATGAAGACGATCACTGACTGTATATAAAGACGATCAGTGACTGTATATAAAGACGATCAGCGACTGTATATAAAGACGATCACTGACTGTATATAAAGACGATCAGCGACTGTATATAAAGACGATCACTGACTGTATATAAAGACGATCACTGACTGTATATAAAGACGATCACTGACTGTATATAAAGAACATCACTGACTGTATATAAAGAACATCAGTGACTGTATATAAAGACGATCAGTGACTGTATATAAAGACGATCACTGACTGTATATAAAGACGATCAGCGACTGTATATAAAGACGATCAGCGACTGTATATAAAGACGATCACTGACTGTATATGAAGACGATCACTGACTGTATATAAAGACGATCACTGACTGTATATGAAGACGATCACTGACTGTATATAAAGACGATCACTGACTGTATATAAAGACGATCAGTGATTGTATATAAAGACGATCACTGACTGTATATAAAGATGATCACTGACTGTATATAAAGACGATCACTGACTGTATATAAAGACGATCACTGACTGTATATAAAGACGATCACTAGACGATCACTGACTGTATATAAAGACGATCAGTGACTGTATATAAAGACGATCACTGACTGTATATAAAGACGATCACTGACTGTATATGAAGACGATCAGAGACTGTATATAAAGACGATCACTGACTGTATATAAAGACGATCACTGACTGTATATAAAGACGATCAGAGACTGTATATAAAGACGATCACTGACTGTATATAAAGACGATCACTGACTGTATATAAAGACGATCAGCGACTGTATATAAAGACGATCACTGACTGTATATAAAGACGATCAGCGACTGTATATAAAGACGATCACTGACTGTATATAAAGACGATCAGCGACTGTATATAAAGACGATCAGTGATTGTATATAAAGAAGGCGACACGTTTCTTCTTCCTCTCGTATTAAAATTAAGCTGAAATATCTCCTCCATCTTGTGCCGGTGACGTCATGTGCAGTAGTGATGGTGGAGTGGAGCTGTTGTATCGAGGCCCCGCCCACACCCCAGCCTGACTAATCAGAAGTCAATCTCAACTGTCAGTCGTGACGGAATATGTGTTTCAGTTGATCGTTTTTGTTTCAGTTAAGAGATTGTGAATGCACCAGTTTCCACTGGGCCAATGTCAAACTTTAGAAGCCCCATTGTCCTTGAATGCACCAGCAGGAGAAGTAATAAAAGCAGGTCTCTTGTAAAAAGTACCTCATTTGAATAAAATGTCATTTCGTACGTGATCCCCTCATGTCAGGTGTCGGACCTGGTGATCATCCTGAACCAGCGCCGGGCCATCGAGGCGTTCACTAAGGGCGGGAACCTGACGCTTGGCGGGAACTGCACCGTCGCCGTGGGACCTATGGGCAGGTGAGCACCTGCCCCTCTCGCTGTCTGTCTGACTCTTAATTACCCTTAATATTTACTTAGGATGTAAATTATAGCTTGGGCTTTAATGTTTTTTCCTTGACTTGGATGTTCAATGACAGTGGTTGTTCGTGTTCCGAGGCCTGGAGCAGGAACACGAACCGATTGAGGATCTGTTGGGGCTGTGACAGTTACGACATCAGACGTGATTTATCTGTCAGAGATGTGTGTTTTGTTCATTGTAGAGGAAGAAGGTCAGTGTTGTTTCACTGCAGGTCGACAGGTTTTGGCGCGTGTTGGCTGGTGTGTGGGCGGGGCTTGTGTGTTCCTGTTGAATAACTGAGCTGCAGAATGAAAGACACATTAATGTGAGAATATAAACAGAAAACAGCAGCGTCATGTTTCAGCCTCTCACCACTCGCTGACCACGCACAACCTCACGCTGCTGAAGACGTGAATCTTGGAAATCACCTCAATAATCAATGGTTTTATTTTAAAGAGAGGCTCCAGTGAGTTTTTTAAAACAGCTGCTCACTGACGGAACAGGAGGACATCGTTCATTTGTTCAAAATAACAGAGGATCTGTGATTGTGCCTTGTGGAACGCCTCATAGATAAAAACAAACCTTCTCTTCCCTTTCGAATGCTGAGATATTCATTTATTACTAGCCAGTCACAGTCGTATATACATAGAACCCCCTTTTAGTCGACCAGAACCTCCATACAGATGACCAGAACCTCCATACAGATGACCAGAACCTCCATACAGATGACCAGAACCTCCATACAGATGACCAGAACCTCCATACAGATGACCAGAACCTCCTCAAACACCCATAGAACCTCCTGTTGAGGCCTAGAACCCTTTTAGACAACTAGAACCTCCCCACACATGATCAGAACCTCCTCAAACACCCATAGGAACTCCTGTTGAGGCCTAGAATCCTCTTTTAGACCATTCAAACCTCTTAACTGACCAGAACCTCTTCATCATGACTATGTCTTCCTCAAAGACCCACAGGACCTCCTCACCTTTAATGTAAATATTCTGAGCATTTCTGATGTAGGAGGGTTGTTTGCTGTCGACCACCACCCAGGTAACGAGCCTCTACATCGTTCTGTTCCTCAGGAACGTGGAGGCAGATGTGGTGCTGCGTAGCACTGCGGCCGTTTTCACTTACTGCCGGTCCAGAGGTTTGTTCGCTGGCATCTCACTGGAGGGATCGTACCTGCTCGAACGCAAAGAAACCAACCGCAAGTACGTACGACGCCCGTCTACCTGAGTGGACGTCCCGGCTTAAACTTTTCCAGATCACAGTGTTTCTCTTCATCATTTCTAAAACAAAGTACTGTTGTATTCTCCGGTGGCAGGTTTTACACCCGGGACATCCGTGCATCAGCCATTTTGAACGGCGACGTGGAGCCGCCGTCAGAGTGCTACGCCCTTTACCACATCCTAGACGCCTACGCTGAGGCCTACACCGCCGACTGGACCAGCAAGAACAAGCGTTCAGTGGTAAGTTGCTCATCATTCGACCGCAGCCTCGAGTCTTTCCAGGTCTCCTGGATGCGAGGCTCTTCTTCCTCGGCTGTCAGGTGGAATGTGATTCTCAGCTGGACAGATGTTTAAGTCTCTCTGATCCACTCCAGCGTCGTCTTTGCTGTGCGCATGACCTGTCCATAACTAATCCTGGCTGCCAGCGACTTCTGTGAGCAGCTTTCAGTTTGAAAGTAAAAGAAATGTTTGTACAAGAATAGAGGAACTCCTGTGTTGGTTGTCTTTGATCACTCGTCGCCCTCAGACACCATTGATCAGCTTGTGGTTGTTCTGGTTGCCAGTTTAATGCCTGTGTCAGGTGAGTTTCTGCAAATAGTTACTAGAATTAAAAGTGGCTTATTTTATCATTGTGCCACATAGAACATTGTAAAACTCACAAATCCGCAGTGACAGACTGACGAAGTTCAGTTTACAGGCAACGAAATAAAGGGACAAATGAAGAGAATCCACCCTCTTACACTTGTTCATACATAAGAGATGTTGCTCTTGTCAGGAGTTACTCTTCAGATCTGTGTTCGGTCCTTTCATTGGTGAACAAGGTTTTGTTGGTCAGCAAATCTCACACTTTACTTCCATAAAATCAGGAGTTATCGGCCCTCGCGCCATGTGAGTTATGGTTCTTTCATCATCTTCTTCAGCTCTTTGCAACGTTCAAATCTTCAGCTCTTTTATTTTCTGAGGAATCTTCAAAGGAGAGTATTTGCATTTGAACTTTTTCAGTTCCATGACCTCCGCAGCAACCTGCGAGAAAGTGCAGAGGAGATGAGTCGAGCCAGTTGAGATGGTTCTGTGAGATACTACATATCCCATCAGCCCCGGAGCCTCGGGATCCTCCAGAACAACTGCTCAGCCTCTGTCACCAGATGTTGATTTGTTAAACGTCAGTTTGTTAAACATCTTACAATTTAATCTTTTTCCCTCTTCCTCACTTTGCAGTCGACATTCGCTCCATCCAGACCTCCAGCTCCGCCTCAGCAGAGACAGGCAACCAGCTACCAGCAACCGGCAACCAGCCACCAGCAACCGGCAACCAGCTACCAGCAACCGGCAACCAGCTCAGGTGAAGGTTTCTCTGACCATCAGCTGGTTCTGTGTGTGTGTGTGTGTGTGTGTGTGTGTGTGTGTGTGTGTGTGTGTGTGTGTGTGTGTGTGTGTGTGTGTGTGTGTGTGTGTGTGTGTGTGTGTGTGTGTGTGTGTGTGTGTGTGTGTGTGTGTGTGTGTGTGTGTGTGTGTGTGTGTGTGTGTGTGTGTGTGTGTGTGTGTGTCAGCCTGATGACATCAGTGTGTGTGTGATGTGTTCAGGTGCTCGACCAGGAGCAGGAAGTAAAAACGCCCTCTATCCAAGCGTCTCCGTCTATAAGTCTGAAACCTCGGGTGAGTGACGCTTCTCCTTCATCTTCATCACTAGTCTCCTTCACCTGCTCCTTCTTCATTCTTTTGTATCTACTTGTGTCCTTCCTTTGCCTCCTTCTTCTTACTACACTTCCTCTTTTCCATTGTTACTTTTCCTTTCCTTCACTATCCCTCCTTATCTCCTATTCCACCCATCTTACTCAACCTCCTTTCCTCGTCGACGACGTCCTTCTCCCCTTTCTTTCTTTCCTTCCTTGTCTCCTCTCCTTCACTCGTTTCCTCTTCACCCTCCCTCATTCCCCATCTCACGTCTGTTCCCTTTCTTCTTTACATCTCCTTTCCTTGTCACCTTCGTCCTTTCCTTCCTGCCTCTGACAGATGACAGATGAGTTCAGTGTTCGATGCTGCAGCTCCCTCCAGTGGTCACAGCTGTGAACTGACTCATGTTTCCGTTTCCTCCTGGTTTAAAAAACGTAGTGAAGTATAATTGTTACGTGTGATAACGACGTGTTTTCACTTTATGTTTTTATTAACTTTCATTTAATTCACTTTTCCTTGTTTCAGCTCAATTTCCCTCCAGAAACTCTCAGAGTTCCGGTACGAACACAAGCTCCTGAAGCTTTCAGCAAATATCATCATCATCATTATATGAATACATTCATTTATATGAACTCATCAAAAGGTTGTAATAGTAAAAAGTAAAGTTTATTTACAAGCTGTTATGATATTTACTACAAAGGGATTCATGAAGAAAGATAAAAGCAGTGACAAATTAAACATGAATATTTTTTACAGATAAAAGACAAAATAAAATCAATGTGAAGTAAAAAGTTATTATCTTTCTCTGCAGGTGGGGGTCCGTCAGGGGGCGGGGCCAGCGGGCAGCTGGTTGTCACGGCGACCCACCCGTTCACAGGGCAGCAGCCCGGCGACCTGAGCTTCGTCCCTGGCGACCGGATCACCGTCATCACCAAGACGGACTCGCACTACGACTGGTGGGAGGGGCAACTGAACGACGGGCGAGTCGGGATCTTCCCGGCCAACTTCGTCACGTACTGACCCTCCCCGGTGGACGGTGGAGGTACTGCAGCACATACAACACTACGGGAAGCAGGAGGGGTCAAGAGACATTGCAGGTTTTGGGTTTGGCTTCATTTTTGAGATGCAACAATTAGTTTATTGGAATAATATTAATGTGGAACTATTTTCATAATCAATCAACTGTTACAGACATTTTTTTCAAAACCACTAATCACTTTTCTTCTCACGTTGTTGTGGACAAAACAAGATTTGTGAGATTTGATCTCCATAAACTTTTTATCAATCGCTTTATTCAGAAAATATTCAGCAGAAAATTTGATAATTAACTTCCCTTTCCTGTTCGTTCCCTTCAAAATAAAGATGAAAAACAAACAATTTTTTTAAATATTTGCTACAAAATAGAATTGAAAGCGATCTAAGTTTTTCACTGTGTTAATATGAAACAGTATTTCAGGTGTTTATTAACCTTATGTTCTATGTTTATAGTTAATATATGACGACAACAGGATTATTCTATCACATTAGCATGATTCAAATAATGGTGAGTTTTTGGGGATTGTTTGTACATATCGGAGGCTGTATGATCATAAATAAATTCACTTTATAAAAATGTTGCTTGCACTGTTAAATATTTGTGTCCAAACTTACGTCTAAAACAGTGAATTTGACTTTATATAGTTATTGATCGTCTGACTCTTCACTGATCAAAGACGAGGAGAAAATCTCTTTTTCATTTCAGATTATTTTCAGTGATAAATAAAAACCTTCAGGTCCTTTGATGCTTTTTTTTTTGGTCTTTATTTCCAACTAAAACAAAATAAACAAAATCTCCGTTGTTCACACGAAACAAAAATCGACTTAACGCTTCACGTTGAAGATGTTAAAGTGTTTGATGTCAGGGACTCTCACACAGTCGCTCCTCAGATACTTTCTGAAGGAGTGACCTGCTTTCAAAGTGTTGAAAAGTCTATTATGAATCGTGACGGAGCAGCTCCGTCACGATTCATAATAGACTTTTCAACGTTAGGCGTCTGGAAAGACATCAAGAAACACGGAGCGTTTCGCCTCAAAGTTCTCGTCACGGCAGGAAAACGTAGTGTCGTGATGCCGAAGTCAAACGTGAAAAGTGATGTTTTGTTTGATTAGTGAATTTTAAACGATCACACTCGGAATAAAAACACCCAATGAGCTCAGTGTCTACGTGATTATCTCTACGTGTGTGTGTGTGTCAGCCTGATGACATCAGTGTGTGTGTGATGTGTTCAGGTGCTCGACCAGGAGCAGGAAGTAAAAACGCCCTCTATCCAAGCGTCTCCGTCTATAAGTCTGAAACCTCGGGTGAGTGACGCTTCTCCTTCATCTTCATCACTAGTCTCCTTCACCTGCTCCTTCTTCATTCTTTTGTATCTACTTGTGTCCTTCCTTTGCCTCCTTCTTCTTACTACACTTCCTCTTTTCCATTGTTACTTTTCCTTTCCTTCACTATCCCTCCTTATCTCCTATTCCACCCATCTTACTCAACCTCCTTTCCTCGTCGACGACGTCCTTCTCCCCTTTCTTTCTTTCCTTCCTTGTCTCCTCTCCTTCACTCGTTTCCTCTTCAGCCTCCCTCATTCCCCATCTCACGTCTGTTCCCTTTCTTCTTTACATCTCCTTTCCTTGTCACCTTCGTCCTTTCCTTCCTGCCTCTGACAGATGACAGATGAGTTCAGTGTTCGATGCTGCAGCTCCCTCCAGTGGTCACAGCAGTGAACTGAGTGAATAGTGCTAGTGAATTTTAAACGATCACACTCAGAATAGTGAAAACCCCAAAAGGTGAGGAAAAGATATTGTTTTCCTTCTCATCAACACAAATACAGCAGAAAAAATAGAGGAGTGAATTTACATGTAAAGTGGTTTTGTTCTTGTGCCGACGCCTGTAAATCTTTTGAATGAAAAGTTCTGAGATATGTACTTTTGATGTTAAAGTTTGAAGAGAAGAAGAAACGGTGAAATGTCTCAGGACGGAGAACTAGATTCATGGGTTCAGAACTCGGAAACTTGGTTCTTTGAACAAACCGACGTTGCAGAAAAAATCCTGAGAAACAAAATTCCTGTGGGTGTTTTGCAGAATCAGAGAAAACCTCCAGCCCCTCTGTTTGAATATTAATGTGGATTTTAAAAAATTAAAAGTCAAAGGGAAAAAACACAGAAAGTATGAAGAAGCTTTTCAAAGTAAATGTCTGCAAACAAATGATGAAATATCATTCAAAACCTGGAGACATCAGAATCAGGGTTCAGCTCAATAAAGTCATATCATATGTCTGTTTCCCGTTGTGTCCTCCAGGGGGCGCACAGGCCCGCGGCTGCAGGTAACAGTCCTCCACCGAATCAGGAAGCGGCACGCCGCTGGTCTCCGGCAGCAGCATGCACAGGCCACAGCCTACGATTGGTCCGCTGCTGTACACGACCATGGCGGCCAATGAGATGGCTCCGTTGGGGTTGGGGGGAACGAGGGTGTTGACCAGACAGCCGAGGCGGAAACACAGGTTGACCAGGGACACACACCGCTGCCTGGATTGTAATGACACACGTTACTTTACATGTAATCAGATTACATCACAGGTGATCTGGTCCGTGTGGGCGTGTACCTGACCACGGTGGGAAACAGCTCGATGCTGTACAGCGTGGAGATGAAGATGGCCGCCAGGATGCAGAGTTTCCCGAGCAGAGCCAGACTCATCACCAGCACCGGCTCAACTGCACAAAATCAATATCACCTGTCAATATCAATCAGATCAATAATACGTGAGTCTCTGATTCCTCAGAAC
Source organism: Scophthalmus maximus (assembly GCF_022379125.1). Lineage (NCBI taxonomy): Eukaryota > Metazoa > Chordata > Actinopteri > Pleuronectiformes > Scophthalmidae > Scophthalmus > Scophthalmus maximus. The sequence goes on from NC_061515.1 coordinate 31,301,258, forward strand.
ATTCGGTCAACGACAAACTGCCGTTCAGGAGGGCGAAGAAAAAAAACATACAAAGTGATGAAATCCAGAATATGATCAATTGATTATTGATTGATACATTATGACAGATTTCTTTGATCAATTAATTCATCGTTGATCAAGTGGTTTTCAGATTTCACTCAGAAAGCTGATCAAAACTCACCGAGGTGACGATCACGTTCCTGTCAACTGATCAATAAGCTCTGAAAAAAACTATAATCCAAAACATGCAGATTCTTCATACGAGGAGCGACGTGTGGAGTTAATCTGTAGCTTCAGTTTGCAGAGGAAATTATTTTCATAAATGTGTACAGTAGTGGGTTTCATTCATGTTTTTGAACGTGTTATTTCTTCTTCAGCATACATTCCTGACCACGCCCACTTCCACGCTGCCCTCCCACGGTTGCTTCCTGCATCTTGCTCCTGATTTGTTGCTACATTACGAAGACGTCCCCAAACCATTTTGTGATGTTCACAAATCATCCATTGATTCTTTTAGAGAATAATTGTCAGCTGACTAAGATCTGACAGATATCTTGGAACGGTCAAAGCCGTCATTGGACGTGTGGGAACGTTCTTCTTCTTCTTCTCACCGTCGTATCTGGACAGGAGTAAGGACAGGAAACAGGCGGCACTGCTCAGGAAAAGAGCCACCATGCTGATTGGCCGACGCCCCAGGCGAACCAACGGGACGAGCAGGCAGGGGGCTTCTGATAGGCCGGAGAAGAACTGGGCGGAGTAGACGCCGATGCCAAAGGAGCCGATGTTCATACAGATGCCGAAGTACGTCAGCGCTGAAGCTGAACTGCAGAACAAACACAAATATTAATATTTAATTCTGTAAATATTTTACAAATATTATGATTATTCTTTCAATGATACTATTTCATTTTTAAATGAATTAAATATTACAACATGAATCTGCCCGCGACCCTTAAATGGATAAAGCAAGACGATGAATGAATGAATGAACATGAATCTGGAAAGTTTTATGATTTTATTATGTGCTGTAATTTCATTCTCCAAATTCGCAGGTTTATATTTCATTTTATTTTTACTGTTGAATATATAACATATTATGACTTCATATTCAAGAAATATAAATGTAACTATCTTCATCCTTTATTAAATATCGTAAATTAATTCTTCGTTCACTCAAAATTCTTCGTTCACTCAAAATATTTTATTTGACTCTTTTCTCTCTCTCTCTAAATGTATTTAAAGCTACAGTGTGTAATATTCAGAAAAACTTTTTAACAGAAATTAAATTTATTTTCCATAACTTTGTTAGTCGCCAGCGCTCAGTTGGTTGTGATTTGCAATTTCACCACCAGATGTCGCCAAATATTACACTAGCTTTCATCATTTTCAGAAATGATTTCTTTGTGTCATTTCTTCTTTTCTCACATCTGTAAATACTTCTTACCACATCTTACCTCAGGTAGCTCATGATGAACAGTCGCCGCAGCACGGTGGGGTGTCGGAGGTGGATGATGTCACTGGGGGCGGGGCCTCCGGGGGGCTCCTCCTTCTGAGCCTCGGTGGATTTCTGCAGGTCAGAGCGGGACGAGTCCAACAGCTACACACACACACACACACACACACACAGCTTAAAGGACTAATCTCATATTTTATTTCCTTTGGGGAGAAAAGTCTCGCTCTATTTCATGTTTCATGACGATGTTATGAAATATTAGTATGTAATGTTTTAATACCAAACTTCCTCTGAACGTTAAACTATGTGGTTCTTGGATTCAACTCGACAGACTTTGGACTCAACTGTTCACCGAGATATGAAATTAGTTCATCTTTAGGATTTCTTTATGAAAACTATGATTCGGGGAGTTTGTGATTTACTTTGATATTTTTATGATGTTTGTTATATTTTTTCATTATCATTATTATGTTTGTGTGTTTACCAGGTCCAAACACTGTTTGTCTGCAGGGCTGTTGCCACGGTAACGGTCCAACACGTCCGTCTTCCTCTTCAACAACAACCACTGAGGAGACTCTGGGATGGAACTGGACAAAACAGACACACAGGTGGACCTGAGGTCACCTACAGGTGGACGTGAGGTCACCTACTGCCACCTACAGGTGGACCTGAGGTCACCTACAGGTGGACGTGAGGTCACCTACTGCCACCTACAGGTGGACCTGAGGTCACCTACAGGTGGACGTGAGGTCACCTACTGCCACCTACAGGTGGACCTGAGGTCACCTACAGGTGGACGTGAGGTCACCTACTGCCACCTACAGGTGGACCTGAGGTCACCTACAGGTGGACGTGAGGTCACCTACTGCCACCTACAGGTGGACCTGATGTCCTCTAGAGGTGGACGTGAGGTCACCTACTGCCACCTACAGGTGGACCTGAGGTCACCTACAGGTGGACGTGAGGTCACCTACTGCCACCTACAGGTGGACCTGAGGTCACCTACAGGTGGACCTGAGGTCACCTACTGCCACCTACAGGTGGACCTGATGTCCTCTAGAGGTGGACATGAGGTCACCTACTGCCACCTACAGGTGGACCTGATGTCCCCTACAGGTGGACCTGAGGTCACCTACTGCCACCTACAGGTGGACGTGAGGTCACCTACAGGTAGAGCGGCAGACAGACGATCTGCGGCAGAGCCAGCGAAAGGTGCAGGTGTGTCCAGGTGGGGCTGAGCCAGGCCAGAGGAGCCCCCACCATCGTGCCCACGCTGAAGCAGAAGGGCAGGAAGGCCGGCGGCCAGAGGCGGGCGGCGGGCGGTGTCCACTCCACGGCTGCAATGCAAACACACAAACAGTTTCAACTGCTGCTGTCTTGATCTAAGGGACAGTTCCCCCTAAACCTCTGAACACTGAAACTTCAATCGACGATACACAACTCTACATTTCTGTAAGTACCAGCGTCTCGGCGCCATTTTGGACTCTGATTTCAACTTAGACCAATGTGAGCAAAGTGATAAAGATGGAACCTTTATCAACCTTCCGCCTGAGACGACCTGACTGATGCTCTGGTTATGGTTACTGTCAAACTCCACATCAACTGACACTAATCAACTGACTGTCAGTTGATTAGTGTGTCTCTGCGTGTCGTTCGATTTGTGTCGGTTGATGTGTGTCGGTGGTCCTGACCCAGGCTGAAGGAGCAAACGTTGATGCAGCAGCAGCAGACGCCGGTGAGGCAGCGCACGGCGAGGAAGAGGAGCGGCTGAGGAAGGAGGGCGGGCACCAGTCCACACAGAGACTGAACACACACACACACCAGCAGCACCGGGCGCTTCCCGTACCTGCACCGGGACCAGGTCATAGGTCATTATCGAACACAATATATGTGTGTGTGCGTGTGTGTGTGTGTGTGTGTGTGTGTGTGTGTGTGTGTTTTATACCGGTCAGATATTTCTCCTCCAATCAGAGAGCCCAGCAGCAGGCCGACCATGAAGACCGTCTGACCGTAGGACAACCATTCTGTCCAATCACACACTGACTGACGCGCGCGCGCGCACGCGCGCACACACACACACACACACACACACACACACACACACACACACACACACACCAGAGTAAATTACTAAAGACTGTTACCACACAACAGACAGTAACATCTCACCGTGACGTTTAGAAAAAACAACTTTTTTTAGACCAGAAGTAATCATATATGGAGGAACAGGGGGTGTGGCTTCACTAAGCTCATCTCCCATTGGACGGTACCAGCTGTCAACCAAGCTGTATTCACGCCCCCAACACATCCTGTGCTTTATGATCTATGTGACTGTAAATGAACCATAATGTATATAATGAACATCATGAACCATAAACTCCTCAAAATAATGTTACTGACGTTAAGAATCAAGTCATGTTCTCATAGAGTCGCACTCTGCTGGTCAGGACACAGAACACAGGCGTCAGACTCTTCTACATACTTATTAATAATAATTCAGACGGCGAAGACGTGAAACAGAGAAATTCTCAAGGAGTCGTATTTAAAGAGGCTTCGTTGGAACCAGTTAGTGTTTGACATTGTGCTGAGAAAAATGTCAAACATTTAATCAATAATCTAAAAAGTTGCTCATTGACTTTCTGTCAACTGACTGCTTCAGTTGTGACTCCGCCCACAGGAGCTAGGTACTAGCTTGTTAGCTACAAGGTAAATGGAATCAGACAAACGTGTTGTTCTTTTTAGCTAGGCTAACTGGGCCTATCTAAGCTCAGCTAGCTTAACTATACTTAAAATGGCCGACAAATATTTCGCAAAATCATTGTTCTTCTCCTTTAATGGTTGACAGACTCAGTTTTCTCATTGACCAGGTCAATCTGTCCACTCGTCAGTTGTGTCATGTCTTTATATATTTATATAAACATATATTTCACTGTTTCAAACTTTTAAAACAAACTATAGAAAAATAAACTTTATTAAGAAACCGTTAGAGATATCTTTGGAGTGAACGACCACTCACGTCTCGGTTCCAGTTCTCATTCCTCCAATCGCCGTCGCCCTCCGAGACGTTCACGGCTCCTGATTGGTTGTTCTCCTCGTCCCACGTCCGCGCTCCACGCCGGGACGCGTCCGGGCCGGTTCCGGTGCCGGTGCCGTTACCGTGGCGACAGGCCTCCGCCGCTACGGCGGCCGCGAAAATGTCAAGGAAGAAGAGGAAGGAGGAGAAGAGGAAGATGAGCGACAGACGCCAGTAGACAGAGAGCTGCAGCGGAGACATGACGTCACCACGAGGAGAGACCAAGTTTCTCGGAGAGACAGATCACCATCTTGTTTCTGTGAGTGAACTCTGACCTCACACAGCTGCTGCTGTCGCCTCACCTAGAGGGGGGAGGGAGGGGGGAGAGAGAGGAGGGGGGGCTGAGGGAGAGAAGGAGGGAGGAGAGAGGAGGGGGGACTGAGGGAGAGAAGGAGGGAGGAGAGAGGAGGGGGGGCTGAGGGAGAGGAGGGGGGAGGGAGAGGAGGGGGGCTGAGGGAGAGAGAGAGAGGAGGGGGGGCTGAGGGAGAGGGAGGGGGGAGAGAGAGAGGAGGGGGGAGGTGGGGGAGGGAGATCACCATCTTGTTTCTGTGAGTGAACTCTGACCTCACACAGCTGCTGCTGTCGCCTCACCTAGAGGGGGGAGGGAGGGGGGAGAGAGAGGAGGGGGGGCTGAGGGAGGGGGGAGAGAGAGGAGGGGGGGCTGAGGGAGAGAAGGAGGGAGGAGAGAGGAGGGGGGACTGAGGGAGAGAAGGAGGGAGGAGAGAGGAGGGGGGGCTGAGGGAGAGGAGGGGGGAGGGAGAGGAGGGGGGCTGAGGGAGAGAGAGAGAGGAGGGGGGGCTGAGGGAGAGGGAGGGGGGAGAGAGAGAGGAGGGGGGAGGTGGGGGAGGGAGATCACCATCTTGTTTCTGTGAGTGAACTCTGACCTCACACAGCTGCTGCTGTCGCCTCACCTAGAGGGGGGAGGGAGGGGGGAGAGAGAGGAGGGGGGGCTGAGGGAGGGGGGAGAGAGAGGAGGGGGGGCTGAGGGAGAGAAGGAGGGAGGAGAGAGGAGGGGGGGCTGAGGGAGAGAAGGAGGGAGGAGAGAGGAGGGGGGGCTGAGGGAGAGGAGGGGGGAGGGAGAGGAGGGGGGCTGAGGGAGAGGAGGGGGGAGGGAGAGGAGGGGGGCTGAGGGAGAGAGAGAGAGGAGGGGGGGCTGAGGGAGAGGGAGGGGGGAGAGAGAGAGGAGGGGGGAGGTGGGGGAGAGAGAGAGAGGGAGGGGGGAGAGAGAGGGGAGGGGGGAGGTGGGGGAGGGAGATCACCATCTTGTTTCTGTGAGTGAACTCTGACCTCACACAGCTGCTGCTGTCGCCTCACCTAGAGGGGGGAGGGAGGGGGGGCTGAGGGAGAGGGAGGGGGGAGAGAGAGGAGGGGGGGCTGAGGGAGAGAGAGAGAGGGAGGGGGGAGAGAGAGGGGAGGGGGGCTGAGGGAGAGAGGGAGGGGGAGAGAGAGAGAGGAGGGGGGGCTGAGGGAGAGAGAGAGAGGGAGGGGGAGAGAGAGGGGAGGGGGGCTGAGGGAGAGAGGGAGGGGGAGAGAGAGAGGAGGGGGGAGAGAGGAGGGGGGGCTGAGGGAGAGAGGGAGGGGGAGAGAGAGAGGAGGGGGGGCTGAGGGAGAGAGGGAGGGAGAGAGAGAGAGGAGGGGGGGCTGAGGGAGAGAGGGAGGGGGAGAGAGAGAGAGGAGGGGGGGCTGAGGGAGAGAGAGAGAGGGAGGGGGAGAGAGAGGGGAGGGGGGCTGAGGGAGAGAGGGAGGGGGAGAGAGAGAGGAGGGGGGAGAGAGGAGGGGGGGCTGAGGGAGAGAGGGAGGGGGAGAGAGAGAGGAGGGGGGGCTGAGGGAGAGAGGGAGGGAGAGAGAGAGAGGAGGGGGGCTGAGGGAGAGGGAGGGGGGAGAGAGAGGAGGGGGGGCTGAGGGAGAGAGAGGAGGGGGGAGAGAGAGGAGGGGGGAGAGAGAGAGAGAAGGGGGGAGAGAGAGGAGGGGGGAGAGAGAGAGAGAAGGGGGGCTGAGGGAGGGAGGGAGGAGAGAGAGAGGAGGGGGGAGGTGGGAGAGACTGAGATTTTGAACAAAACTTTATTAATAGTTCTGATGTTACACAAACATTTGAAGGAAAAAGTAAAACAGTCATTTAACAGAATCATGATTTTCATCATCATCATCATCATCTGAGGAAGAGGAAGAGAAACGACATGACACTGTCATGGAGCATAGAAAGATAAAAAACTCAACATTAATACTACAGATGATACATCCTTACAGGAAGTCTTCCTCTTCCTTCTCCTCCTCTTCCTCCTACTCCTCCTCCTCATCTTCCTCATCTTCCTCCTCTTCCTCTTCCTCCTCCTCATCTACCTCTTCATCTTCCTCCTCTTCCTCCTCTTCCTCCTCCTCCTCTTCCTCCTCCTCAGTTGGTACAGTAATAAAACACGTGAACCAACTGACTAACTTCAAAGACATCAGAGATCTATTTCTCTTAAAGTGACAGTAACTTACATATAAATTATAAAGTGAAATATTGAAGCCTTTAACCATCATAAAGAACTGAACGAGATATTAACTGCACTTATTGAACGTGGCTCCCACAGTCATGCTCCGATACAGCGCCACCGTGTGGTCATGTGGTGTATTACAGGAAAAGAAACAAGTAGGAGAGAGGTGAGGAAGAAGTTAGGAAGGAGAAGAGGAGGTTGAGAAGGAGGTAGGGACGGAGAGAAGGAAGTGAGGAAGTGGAGAATGATAGAAGGGCGTAGGAAAAAATACACGGAGGCAAAGGAGGATGTAGGAAAGGAAAGGAGACATGGAAGGACAGAGGAACGGATGCAGCTCGTGGCTAGAAGCAAATAAGACATTCATTCTAAAATTAAAACAACAACAACATCGTCAAAGATGACATTTATTCTCTAAAATCCAATGAAAGTTTTAATGCTCATTAATATTTCATAAAAGAGTTTGATGCATTCATACAAAGCAGCGAAGTAAAAAAAAATGAAGATGACAAGATTTAAAATTGATGGTAAACATTAAATGTGCTGGAATATTAGTGTATTAAAAACATTTAATTCACTAATATATATATAATAAACATATAATACACTTATGTATACAATAAACATAATACACTTACATATATAATAAAAATATTATACTGGACAAACATGACACGGAAATAAAATATATGTATGTATAATGTCAAATACATAGTCAGATTATGATAATATAATACAGACTTAACGTAAACAACAACATAATGTGTATAAAGTTTTTCTTTCAAACAAACAAACACATTCCTCCACCTTCACAAGCAAAAGTTCAACTTTTATTAAACCACTGAAAGAACATTCATCTTTCCTCTGTTGTCACGATCATCAGGTTATTGTCTGAAGGTCAGACTATGGAAGGACCAGGCTCACGACCAGGGGCCCAGAACCTCCAGGGGCCTCACCATCACCTTACAGTCCCATTGAGCCAGGTGCTGCTCCCCTGTTAGCCCCCCCTCACCACCGGGACCACCACCGCAGCCACCGGCGTGGAGTAAGCAGACGCCATGTTCTGTAGCCCGATCATCAGACAGCGCCAGCTGAAGCGTAGAGCCTTCCCAACGTTCTGCAAGACAAGAGAGAAGATCTGTCACTGGTTCCTCGGACAGGCAGGTCGATGCAGACCGAGGCCTTGGTAGACCTGGGCCTTGGTAGACCTGGGCCTTGGTAGACCTGGGCCTTCGCAGACCTGGGCCTTGGTAGACCTGGGCCTTCTCAGACCGGGAACCTTCGCAGACCGGGCCCTTCGCAGACCGGGGCCTTCGCAGACCGGGGCCTTCGCAGACCGGGGCCTTGGTAGACCTGGGCCTTGGTAGACCTGGGCCGTGGTAGACCTGGGCCTTGGTAGACTGAGGCCTTCGCAGACCTGGGCCTTCGCAGACCGGGGCCTTGGTAGACCTGGGCCTTGGTAGACCTGGGCCTTGGTAGACCTGGGCCTTGGTAGACCTGGGCCTTCTCAGACAGGGAACCTTCGCAGACCGGGGCCTTCGCAGACCGGGGCCTTCGCAGACCGGGGCCTTCAGAGACCGAGGCCTTCGCGGACTTACAACTTCGTAGACCGAGGACATCATTGGCCGAGGCCTTCGTAGACCACGTAGACCTCGAAGTCCGAACTGAAACGAGATACCTGGTCTCCAGATCATTTTCTAGTTATGGTTAGTTATTATTCAGCTGCAGCATCATAAAGAATTCTACTCGTCCTCTGGCAGTTGATCTCTCTCACGTTAATCATCGGTGAGGTCGTGTTGATAAACTGACCTCTGCCCCAGTGAGTCTGGGTCAAAGGTCAAACTCAGCCTGCTGAGTCAATGTTTAACTCGTCACTTCACCTGAACATTTAACACGATACGATCATCCCATATTTATATTTCACTTACTGTTTCATCTCGACATTTACTGCTCGTCCCAGTTGTTACTGACGTGACATTGATATTACAGATAATAATATTAGTGAGCTGCTCCTCGTCTTCCTCACGATGAAGCTCTGACCTTCGTCTGTTGTTAATAATAAATAATAAATATGTAATATTTAAAGTTACAGACATTTTTCTGAGACTGTACCTTTCTGTACTTCTTGTACTTCCTCTTCTTCTTCCTCTTCTTCTCCTCCTTCCTCTTCCTCCTCTCCTCCGGCGTCTCCTCCTCCTCCTCCTCCTCGATCAGAGGCTCGTATTTATCCGGCAGGACGGAGAAATAAACTTCTTTGGAGCTTTTCTGTTTCTTCCCCACCTCCTCCTCCTCTTCGCCCTTCTTCTTCTTCTCCTGCGCTCCCATCCCTGGTTCCTCCTCGTCTGTCGCCGGGACTCCTCGGTCTCTTGTGTTCAGGCAGCAGGACCTTTGGAGTGAGGAGGAGTCCGACTGTGTGAGTCGCCTGAAGCTGGATCCAGACACAGGAAGCTGTGTGAGCTCTGACATGGAGGACGGATCAGAGGAAGAATGTGGAGATTTGTTTGGAGTTTTCTTGTTGTGGCCTGGTTGAAGATGAAACTACTGTAAAAAAAAAAACTTTAGTTTTTACAGTTTGAGTTGAGCTGCAGCAGCTGTTTGTTCTGCAGAGTCAACAAGAGGAACCAGAAGAACGTGTGAACTCTTAAGATGTTTGACTAGAATATCAAGGTTTGTGTTTGAGGCTGTCGGGGCGTGGCTAGCTCAGCTTAGCATAAAGGCTGGGAGCAGATGGGACAGTTAGCCTGCCTCTGCCACAGAATCTCTTAGATCATGTTTTATATTGTTTGGTAAATCTGTGAACAACCTGAAATGAGCTTAGCATGGAGCCATGCTAAGCTCTGCGCGGCTGTAAATGGTTAACTTGTTTATGATCTTAGATTAAATCACCAAACCTCATCAAGGCTCCAGATTATTTTAATAGTTGAAAGTGTCTGAAGTCATGTGATGTGGCAGATTAGTTCGAACTTCTTGTGAAATCTGTCCATATGTTTATTACACTGTCTGAAACATCTCACATGATTCAGTTTATACCAACAGATGAATCATAATTTCAGATGTGCTCTGTGGCCCAAAGTATGTGGACACCCCCTGTGTTTCTCTTGGTTTAGTTTTGGCCTCTTTGGTCCAACAAAAAAAACCAACATAATGCTTCATGAACAATGTTCTTACGCATCGCTTGGACGTTTGCATGTCCACATACTTTTGGCCATGTAATTGAGTCATATGAAGTATAATAGAGAGAGTCTGCAGTCAGACAGACGTTCAGCTGGAGGCATCTCACGTCTGCTTCTCTTTCTGTTTTCATCCAGGCAGTAATGAGACAAGATGAGTTCTGCCGCAGGGGGGAAGACAAACACATCCCATAATACCCAACATACCTGAAGCTGTCGGAGAGAAAACTCTTCAGTTGAGACGGAAACTACAAAGCTGGTGAGAGAATTTGTATTTCTTCATCGTGTGTGTTTATGATCAGATCATAAAATAGAGGAGTGAAGAGAAAACTTCAACTGACTGATGATCTACAGACTGATGATCTACAGACTGATGAACAACAGACTGATGAACAACAGACTCATGATCTACAGACTGATGAACAACAGACTGATGATCTACAGACTGATGAACAACAGACTGATGATCTACAGACTGATGAACAACAGACTGATGAACAACAGACTGATGAACAACAGACTCATGATCTACAGACTGATGAACAACAGACTGATGAACAACAGACTGATGTTCTACAGACTGATGATCTACAGACTGATGAACAACAGACTGATGAACAACAGACTCATGATCTACAGACTGATGAACAACAGACTGATGTTCTACAGACTGATGATCTACAGACTGATGAACAACAGACTGATGAACAACAGACTGATGAACAACAGACTCATGATCTACAGACTGATGAACAACAGACTGATGAACAACAGACTCATGATCTACAGACTGATGAACAACAGACTGATGAACAACAGACTCATGATCTACAGACTGATGAACAACAGACTGATGATCTACAGACTGATGAACAACAGACTGATGATCTACAGACTGATGAACAACAGACTGATGAACAACAGACTGATGAACAACAGACTCATGATCTACAGACTGATGAACAACAGACTGATGAACAACAGACTGATGTTCTACAGACTGATGAACAACAGACTGATGATCAACAGACTGATGAACAACAGACTGATGAACAACAGACTGATGAACAACAGACTCATGATCAACAGACTGATGAACAACAGACTGATGAACAACAGACTGATGATCTACAGACTGATGAACAACAGACTGATGAACAACAGACTCATGATCAACAGACTGATGATCAACAGACTGATGATCAACAGACTGATGAACAACAGACTGATGAACAACAGACTCATGATCAACAGACTGATGAACAACAGACTCATGATCAACAGACTGATGATCTACAGACTGATGAACAACAGACTGATGAACAACAGACTCATGATCAACAGACTGATGATCAACAGACTGATGATCAACAGACTGATGAACAACAGACTGATGAACAACAGACTCATGATCAACAGACTGATGAACAACAGACTGATGAACAACAGACTGATGAACAACAGACTCATGATCTACAGACTGATGAACAACAGACTGATGAACAACAGACTGATGATCAACAGACTGATGATCTACAGACTGATGAACAACAGACTGATGAACAACAGACTGATGAACAACAGACTGATGAACAACAGACTCATGATCAACAGACTGATCATCTACAGACTGATGATCTACAGACTGATGACCTACAGACTGATGAACAACAGACTGATGAACAACAGAATGATGAACATAACACTGATGAACAACAGACTGATGAACAACAGACTGATGATCAACAGACTGATGATCTACAGACTGATGAACAACAGACTGATGAACAACAGACTGATGATCAACAGACTGATGATCAACAGACTCATGATCAACAGACTCATGATCAACAGACTCATGATCTACAGACTGATGAACAACAGACTCATGATCAACAGACTGATGATCAACAGACTGATGATCAACAGACTCATGATCATAACACTGATGAACAACAGACTGATGAACAACAGACTGATGATCAACAGACTAATGATCAACAGACTCATGATCAACAGACTCATGATCAACAGACTCATGATCATAACACTGATGAACAACAGACTGATGAACAACAGACTGATGATCAACAGACTAATGATCAACAGACTGATGAACAACAGACTGATGAACAACAGACTGATGATCAACAGACTGATGATCAACAGACTCATGATCAACAGACTCACGATCTACAGACTCATGATCTACAGACTGATAATCAACAGACTCATGATCAACAGACTCATGATCAACAGACTCACGATCTACAGACTCATATTCTACAGCCTGATGAACAACAGACTGATGAACAACAGACTGATGATCAACAGACTGATGATCAACAGACTGATGATCAACAGACTGATGATCTACAGACTGATGAACAACAGACTGATGAACAACAGACTGATGATCAACAGACTGATGATCAACAGACTGATGATCAACAGACTGATGAACAACAGACTGATGAACAACAGACTGATGATCTACAGACTGATGAACAACAGACTGATGATCAACAGACTGATGATCAACAGACTCATGATCAACAGACTGATGATCAACAGACTCATGATCAACAGACTCATGATCAACAGACTCACGATCTACAGACTCATGATCTACAGCCTGATGAACAACAGACTCATGATCAACAGACTGATGATCAACAGACTGATGAACAACAGACTGATGATCAACAGACTGATGATCAACAGACTCATGATCAACAGACTCATGATCAACAGACTCATGATCTACAGACTGATGAACAACAGACTCATGATCAACAGACTGATGATCAACAGACTCATGATCAACAGACTCATGATCAACAGACTCATGATCATAACACTGATGAACAACAGACTGATGATCAACAGACTGATGATCTACAGACTGATGAACAACAGACTGATGAACAACAGACTGATGATCAACAGACTGATGATCAACAGACTGATGAACAACAGACTGATGATCAACAGACTGATGATCAACAGACTCATGATCAACAGACTCATGATCAACAGACTCATGATCTACAGACTGATGAACAACAGACTCATGATCAACAGACTGATGATCAACAGACTCATGATCAACAGACTCATGATCAACAGACTCATGATCATAACACTGATGAACAACAGACTGATGAACAACAGACTGATGATCAACAGACTAATGATCAACAGACTGATGAACAACAGACTGATGAACAACAGACTGATGATCAACAGACTGATGATCAACAGACTCATGATCAACAGACTCATGATCAACAGACTCACGATCTACAGACTCATGATCTACAGACTGATAATCAACAGACTCATGATCAACAGACTCACGATCAACAGACTCACGATCTACAGACTCATATTCTACAGCCTGATGAACAACAGACTGATGAACAACAGACTGATGATCAACAGACTGATGATCAACAGACTGATGAACAACAGACTGATGATCAACAGACTGATGATCAACAGACTGATGATCAACAGACTGATGATCTACAGACTGATGAACAACAGACTGATGAACAACAGACTGATGATCAACAGACTGATGATCAACAGACTGATGATCAACAGACTGATGAACAACAGACTGATGAACAACAGACTGATGATCTACAGACTGATGAACAACAGACTGATGAACAACAGACTGATGATCAACAGACTGATGATCAACAGACTCATGATCAACAGACTGATGATCAACAGACTCATGATCAACAGACTCATGATTAACAGACTCACGATCTACAGACTCATGATCTACAGCCTGATGAACAACAGACTCACGATCAACAGACTGATGATCAACAGACTGATGAACAACAGACTGATGATCAACAGACTGATGATCAACAGACTCATGATCAACAGACTCATGATCAACAGACTCATGATCTACAGACTGATGAACAACAGACTCATGATCAACAGACTGATGATCAACAGACTCATGATCAACAGACTCATGATCAACAGACTCATGATCATAACACTGATGAACAACAGACTGATGAACAACAGACTGATGATCAACAGACTAATGATCAACAGACTGATGAACAACAGACTGATGAACAACAGACTGATGATCAACAGACTGATGATCAACAGACTGATGATCAACAGACTGATGATCTACAGACTGATGAACAACAGACTGATGAACAACAGACTGATGATCAACAGACTGATGATCAACAGACTCATGATCAACAGACTGATGATCAACAGACTCATATTCTACAGCCTGATGATCAACAGACTGATGATCAACAGACTGATGAACAACAGACTGATGATCAACAGACTGATGATCAACAGACTCATGATCAACAGACTCATGATCAACAGACTCATGATCTACAGACTGATGAACAACAGACTCATGATCAACAGACTGATGATCAACAGACTCATGATCAACAGACTCATGATCAACAGACTCATGATCATAACACTGATGAACAACAGACTGATGAACAACAGACTGATGATCAACAGACTAATGATCAACAGACTGATGAACAACAGACTGATGAACAACAGACTGATGATCAACAGACTGATGATCAACAGACTCATGATCAACAGACTCATGATCAACAGACTCACGATCTACAGACTCATGATCTACAGACTGATAATCAACAGACTCATGATCAACAGACTCATGATCAACAGACTCACGATCTACAGACTCATATTCTACAGCCTGATGAACAACAGACTGATGAACAACAGACTGATGATCAACAGACTGATGATCAACAGACTGATGAACAACAGACTGATGATCAACAGACTGATGATCAACAGACTGATGATCAACAGACTGATGATCTACAGACTGATGAACAACAGACTGATGAACAACAGACTGATGATCAACAGACTGATGATCAACAGACTCATGATCAACAGACTGATGATCAACAGACTGATGAACAACAGACTGATGAACAACAGACTGATGATCTACAGACTGATGAACAACAGACTGATGAACAACAGACTGATGATCAACAGACTGATGATCAACAGACTCATGATCAACAGACTGATGATCAACAGACTCATGATCAACAGACTCATGATCAACAGACTCATGATCAACAGACTCATGATCTACAGACTCATGATCTACAGCCTGATGAACAACAGACTCATGATCAACAGACTGATGATCAACAGACTGATGAACAACAGACTGATGATCATCAGTCAGTTGATCAGTAAAGTGAAGACGTGTGACTGGTCTTAACGAAGTTCCACAACAGGAAGCTGCGTCAGATGGAAACTAACACGATGAAGCAGATAAACAACATCTCTCATCTAAAAATGACACTGACGGTAAATTCAATTTGAGTTATTGAGGGTCTGACCACACACACACACACACACACACACACTTCCTGTCAGAGCGTCACGTGTGTGTGTGTGTGTGTGTGTGTGTGTGTGTGTGTGTGTGTGTGTGTGTGTGTGTGTGTGTGTGGTTTCACTGTGACTGAAGTGACGGACCTGAAACCTTGAACCAGTTCACTGAACAAAACTCTACTGATGTTACGATATTCACACATGGAGTCAATGTTTTAATCAGTTTATTCATCTGCAGTCTATGTTCTGACATGTTTCATATTCATCCAACGACACATGCACGAACATGTTGAGAATATTATTTAACAGACGATTAACGTTTGGAGCCCATTTGTCAAAGGTAAAAAAAAAACATCCAAGGACTTGATGGACGTGACGGTCTGGACTGTGGACCAGGCTGTGGACTACATGGACCTGATGGACCAGTTGGACCTGATGGACCAGATGGACCTGATGGACCAGACTGTGGACTACATGGACCTGATGGACCAGTTGGACCTGATGGACCAGATGGACCTGTTGGACCAGACTGTGGACTACATGGACCTGATGGACCAGTTGGACCTGATGGACCAGACTGTGGACTACATGGACCTGATGGACCAGTTGGACCTGATGGACCAGACTGTGGACTACATGGACCTGATGGACCAGTTGGACCTGATGGACCAGATGGACCTGATGGACCAGACTGTGGACTACATGGACCTGATGGACCAGATGGACCAGATGGACCTGATGGACCAGATGGACCAGATGGTCTTGAGGGTTTGGATGATGATGTGGTGATGATGAGTTATAGATCTGTCTCAGACAGAATGTGATTTCTTCACGTGAACTGTTGTCGTGTGAGACTCATTCACACAAAGTCGTCTCTCCGTCATTTGACAGTTTCTTACGTTTGTGTCGGGCAGCGTGACGGTCAGTCCCGGTCCCGTCGGGGTCCTGACCCTCAGACTCAGTTTCTTCTTCCACAGGTAATAGAACTCCACACACTGGGGGAGGGACTTGGTCTGAACCTGAACACAGAAGATCACAGACGGTCTCAGAGGATCACAGATAACCACAGACGATCACAGACGATCTCAGACGATCACAGACGATCACAGACCATCTCAGACCATCTCAGACGATCACAGACGATCACAGACCATCACAGACGACCACAGACGATCACAGACCATCTCAGAGGATCACAGACGATCTCAGACCATCACAGACGACCACAGACCATCACAGACCATCACTGAACTCACTGCTCTCTGGACTCGTCTGAAGTTTTTACTGTGGAGCTGCAGGGATTGAACCAGCAGCCTCGTCTCTGCGGCGCTCCAGCTGACGCCTGTGATATTCATATATAATATATACAGTTAGTTAGAGTACATCTGTATCTGCATCATAAATCTGTGAGTGTGTTTGAATATGAGCGTGGACGTGGACCTGTGAGGCTGTCGGAGGTCGACAGAAGCTTCTCCACCGTCAGCTGAGGAAACACAAGTTAAAGCAGATCGTCCCTCACTCGTAAAGTCACTTCATATTAGATTAATAAATCAAATCAAAGAGATATACCAGGAAGTCTCCTCTGCTCTCTGATAGGACGTGGAGGGCGTGGTCTGGGCTGGCCGCGCCCCCTGGCACCACGCTGGATCGAGCCATCGTCAACAGAGCCTTGACTGGACATACGACGTGTCAATCAAAACATAACAACTGTGACATCATCACGTCAGGAAGAAGTTTCCTTGTTCACCTCGGTGTTGGTTGGTCGGTTCCTCCAGCTCGGCCCACGGCGTCCATAGCAGCAGTGCATTCTGGGGGTTGGAGTGGGCGTATTTGCGTAGGGGCGGGACTTCAGCCTGGAACCCCTGCCCTACATTGATCCTCCTGTGATTGACAGCTCAGTGTTATCAGGTGATCAGATGGTGATGTCATCGAAAAATTAGTGTGAGGAGAATCTGACATACGGCTCGATGGTTTCTCTAATTAGTGTCTCCATGGCAACAAAGTCAATGAGTCCGTCTGCCAATCAGAGAGAGAGAGGTTAAACATCGGATCACCCTCGCTCTAGCGCCACACACTGGACGAACATCTACCAGTAACTGTAATGGTCACTCCGGCTTCTAGGTGTCGCCAGCAGCAGGACTCACTGTGTGTGTGGTGCAGCTGCTGCCTCCTGGTGGTGAGGGAGCAGTACAGCCCCGGCCCCGCCCTGAGGGGACACAGCATGGGCGGGGGCGTGTAATGAACTTCATCCTCCTCCTCCTCCTCCTCCAGGTGCATCATGCTGCGGTAGAGCACAGCGCCCCCGGTGGCCGGAGGGAGGTGACGGCCGCGTCTCCTCTGTCCACCCCGACGCTGAGCCCCCCCTCTGGGCGGGACAGGCACGGACACCGGCATTACCATGGAGACTGAGGTCGGGACCGGAGGAGGGGCGAGGACCTTTTTCAGACATGTCGCCGACCGGACGCCGCCGCCGTGGGAACGCATGTGTCCGTTCAACGCTGGAAGACTCCGGAAGTCACGATGACACACTGTACACAGCAGCCTGTCACACACACACACACACACACACACACACACAGCAGATTACATTAGACACAAGTTTTATTAATCTGTTAAATTAAATAGTTAAACTATCATCATCTTCATCATCATCATCATCACGTTACCTGTGATCTAAAACCTTCGGGCCCATTTCACTTTGTGGACTTTTTATCTGGAAACGAACAGAAAAGATTTAAAATTGTTTTCATTTAATTTGATAAATAAATAAATAGTTTATAAGTTTTGAGACAGACCCAGGTCCAATGTGCTCGTCCCCCTCCTCCTGTCCAGGTCGGCCCAGCAGGGAGGCTCGGAGCCTGGGCAGCACCGCTGACCCCCCGGCCCCCACCTCCCCCTCCTGCTCCTGGAGAGAAACTGGTCTCTGAGCCCACCTGGTCCTGGATCAGCAGGAGGTGTGGGATGGTCTGACCGGGTCCAGAGGTCAGGGGGCAGTTATCAGATGGACGGGGGCAGCAGCTGAAGTCTGTGAAGGTCTGTGAGTGAAAATACAGACTCTCGTCCCCGTGATGCGATTGAGGCCCGGGGCTGCAGGTGGTCAGGGTCTGTGGGTAATGAGGACTTGGACCCGGGGTGTTGGGACTACAGAAGTCCTGAGGGCCGTTACTGTCAGGGAGAAACTGGGAATTGAAATCGTCGGTCGACGATGAGCTGAAGTCCAGTGAATTCCAACTCCCAAGGGCCGCTCCCCCCGACACGGACCCCAGCGGAGGCCATTGTGTCTGGGACAGGGGCGGCTGCAGAAGCCCCCAGGGGTCCTGACCTGACACACCATAACTGTGAGTCACACCAGTACTGAACTGGTTCTGGTTCTGGTTCTGGAGGTGTGGGTGAGACGTGGTCTGGTTCTGTTTCAGATCAGAGATATAAAATAATAATCATATTTTAATGCAGAGAACAGAGTCAGAAGCTTTTCGTTTTTTTTTAATTCAATAGATCAACTTCGTACCTGGAAGGAGAAAGTGTCGCCATAGAGGAATTCAGGTTCTGTCCAGTTCGGATCAACGAAACCTGGATCGTGGTTCTGGCTGCAGAAGAAGAGCTGAGGGGGAGCGAGGACGTGAGGGGGCTCGGGTACAAGGTGAGGGGGAGTCACCTGGTGCTGGGGGGGAGCGAGGACGTGAGGGGGCTGGGGTACAAGGTGAGGGGGAGTCACCTGGTGCTGGGGGGGAGCGAGGACGTGAGGGGGCTGGGGTACAAGGTGAGGGGAAGTCACCTGGTGCTGGGGGGGAGCGAGGACGTGAGGGGGCTGGGGTACAAGGTGAGGGGGAGTCACCTGGTGCTGGGGGGGAGCGAGGACGTGAGGGGGCTGGGGTACAAGGTGAGGGGAGGTCACCTGGTGCTGGGTGGGAGCGAGGACGTGAGGGGGCTGGGGTACAAGGTGAGGGGAGGTCACCTGGTGCTGGGGGGGAGCGAGGACGTGAGGGGGCTGGGGTACAAGGTGAGGTGAGGTGACCGGGAGAGGAGGGAAGTGATGAGGGGAGGTGACCTGGAAAAAGGAGGAAGTGTGTGAATCGGTACGTTGGAAAGTAAACAGTGAAGTAAGTCTGTTATTGAGTGTAAAATAATCGTAACCTTGACATGACGAGTGTTTCCGTGGTAACTGAGTGACGAGGGAGAGGAGAGGGGAGGAGGTGACTGCGACAGAGTGAAGTGATGCATGATGGGAGGAGGCGAGGAAGAGGAAAAGGTCCACAGGTCAGACGTGTGTGATGTCATCACGTGAATCTGATGATCTGCAGAACAAAACCAACATATTCATATTCATACTCTTCTTCTTCTTCAGATTGAATCGTTTTGATAAAACTATGTAAATATATCAGTATAGACAAGGTGATTATTTCTACACAATCTTCTGTATCTTCATTTCATTGATGTCGTCTCAGAGCTGAATGTGAATGTGTGAGAACACAACTCATGAAAATCTACTGATATTAAATGTTATGATATATAATATTTCATGGTTAAACTTCACCGGCTGTTCAGATCAAACTTACATTCCATTATATTCTATGTAACAATAATCATCATTTAAATGATGAAACTTTGAGTTGATTTTAAAAAACTTCTATATGACCATTGTTCTGAATATGGTAGATAATAAAAATGTTGACCATAAATAAAAACAGCAGAGATCTGACATAAAATAATAAAATAAAATAGCTTCTCACCTGAAACATCAGCGACTCCGACTGACTCCGACCGACTGTGTGTGTGTGTGTGTGTGTGTGTGTTCTGTCAGGATGTGGTCACATGTTCTTCCTCTCTGGTCGTCTCTGCTTCTTCCTCATGACGACGAGTTCAGAGGCCGAAGAGACAAAACTGAAAATAAAATATTGTTTTTAATTTAGTTACAACAGTCGTGACAAAATGAGAAAATGATATATTTATATAATAAATCATTCATCATTTAAAATCTCAAGTAAATAGATTTCTTTATGAACACGTATGAAATCTGTGAATTTACAATTTGAATTAAATGTGAATGAATACAGATATTACATATACATACTGACTTAATGTTTGACATTTAATAATTATTTTTTTATTTGTTAAAAAAGAAATTGTGGTCGGAACCTTTGTATGGTAGGTCGCAATTACAGCACGGCGCCTCGGTGGTGTAGGACCCGGGTCAGAGCCAAAACGATTCTACCCTTCAGAATAAAAGCATAAAGTTCATTTCATCATCGCTCTTAGCGCACGTCACGTGACATTTACATGTTTATCGTGATTGATTCAAGTTTTTCTCGTGACATTGATAAATGTAGTTTGATTCGATGTTGTCGCTTTAATTTGTGACGATGAAAAGCGGAACGTTTTTGTCGTCGGTGCCACTTGATCACCGGTCCGACCCCTCGTCGTTCCAGGTCATCCTCCGCCTCTTCACCACCCTCTTCCCCTCCTCTTCTTCACCTGAAACGAGTTTCTCCGTCAGACGGTTCGTTTGTTAACAACTGTTCGTTTGATCCAGATCAATAAAGTTTCATTTGTTTGTTTCACAGCGAAGCTAAAGCTAAAGCTAGCGAACAAGTGACGTAGGACTGTGAGTGTCGTCACGCGCCATCATTTCGGTAGTTTACGAAAAGTAAATCTGTATTTCTTCATCATATTTGACCATGAACTGAAAACTACTTAGAAAGACAGAAAATGTTTTTCAGAATATTTATATATATGTATCAATTGTTCTACATTGTTATGAGATGTGATTATTAATGTGTCACCGAGTCTCTTCCTCTTCTAGATCTGTCCACCATGAGGAAGTGAAGACCAGTTTGGTTGAGGATGATTGGTCGCTGAGCGTCGTGATGTCATACATCAGAGGGACGTCTTCTCTTTTCAGAGGCCGTAGGACCGGATCCCAGTGGTCCTGGTCCACTTCCTGGTCCAGGTCCTGGTCTAGTTCCGGCCTGGTGGCCTCTGACGGCAGCAGTGCAGGCCTGGTGCTGCTCTCCCAGTCCACCGACGCGCACCACAACCTGGCTCTGGAGGACTGGATCGACGCCAACGTGGACCTGCAGCAGCGCGGCGTCCTGCTGCTGTGGAGGAACCGGCCGGCCGTCGTCATCGGACGCCACCAGAACCCCTGGACCGAGTGCAACCTGCCGGCCATGAGGGGGATGGGGATCCCTCTGGCCCGCAGGCGCAGCGGCGGCGGGACGGTCTTCCACGACCTCGGTAACCTCAACCTGACCTTCTTCGCCTCCAAGAGGTCGTACGACCGTCAGAGGAACCTGAAGGTCGTCACCGAGGCCCTGAGGCGTGTCCGACCAGGCCTGGACGTCCGGGCCACGGATAGACTCGACATCTTACTCAACGGACACCTCAAGATCTCAGGTAGGGACGGACTTTGGTTCAACTACAAGTCCCAGAATGCACTGCTCTACGACAGGAAATGAGATCGAATATAACTTTATTGATCCCAGAGGTCAAACTGACGAGTTACACTAGACATACGAACTCTGAGCCGACAACATGGAGACTGTTATTGATTATTAAATATAATATGAAACAATATTATTACTGAGAAATGAGTCACGTCAGACTCTTCCTGAACAGGAAGTGACTCTGTCTACATGGTCGTTTACAGGAAGTGCGTCCAGGCTGAGCAGGAAGTCGTCCTACCATCATTGCACCCTGCTTCACTCCGCTGACCACTCCGCCCTCTCCGCCGTGCTACGCCCCTCCTGCCCCGGTATCCACAGCAACGCCACGCCCAGCGTGCCCTCGCCTGTCGCCAACCTGTTGGACCACGCCCCCACGCTGCAGTGGGAGGAGCTTCTGGACGGCCTGGTGCAGCAGTATAACGCAGGTTGGTTCTTCTGTCCTCTGGTGTTTGTGTTGACCTTTGACCCTCTGACCTTCTCTCCGTCCTGACCTCCAGAGTTCGGCTCCAGCTCCTCGCTGACCCCTGTCGACCCGGCTGACGAGTCCACGTTTCCCGGCATCGGCAAGGCGGCGACCGAGCTTCGCAGCTGGGACTGGACGTTCGGTAAGACGCCTAAATTCAGCGTCCGGACGCCGCTGCAGCTGATGGACAGTGGCTCGACCGCTCGCTGCTCCGCTCGGCTGCACATTGAGGTGAAGAGCGGACTGATCGAGAGCTGCGAGCTGGATGTGCCTGCAGACTGGCTTCCTCCACGGCTGAGCGTTGAGCTGACCGACCTCCTGGTGGGTGAGAGGTTCTGTCCACATCGAGCGGTCGCAGGCGTTGCTACACTGCTGCGGGCGGAGGGTGGCGAGGTGCAGAGAAGACTGAACAACCTGTGTGACGCCGTTCTGTCCGTGATGGGCTGAAGATGGTGTGGAGTTGATGAGATGCTGATGGCGCCCCCGAGAGGCGGTGGCTGTCACTACAGCTCTGGCGTGAACGTTGGCGTCATTAAAAACATATTTAAATACAAACCTGTTTATATACAGTCTATGATACAAACCAACACTCAACACAACGCCGACATTCAGTCTGAGGATTCACACGACTCAACGGTGAACAACATGAAAAATATAATGTAATGTTATTTAGTGACGTTTTCACTGGCTTTTATTTTTCTAAAGAATCTGAAACAATAAAAACATGAATTCATTTTGCAGATTAATAACTTTTTATTTTAAAGTGTTTGTGTCGCTCGTGCGTTTCCCTCAGTTCATATCGGACTGAACAATGAAGAAGAAGATTACATTCAACTCATTAAGTGGAAACAAACGTGGGAATTTAAAACCCTTTCAAGGTAAAAGCACGAGGACTTGGTGATTGAGGCTGTGTCGTCAAATCTGCATCAAGTTTAAATTTGACGAAGAGAAATAAAATCTGATTTATTATAATAGATTCATATTTAAAACGTGCCCAACATCAAACTGGGTCGTCATAGGACGCATGCGCAAAGCTCCCGAAGACGAGAGAGAGTGGAAGAGGTGTCACTCCGATGTTATTCCCTGGAACCACAGTTGATCAGATTTTCTGTCACAACTAGTGAAGAGGGAGATTAAAAAATATTGATGTAGAATCGAAGACTGATATTTGATCAAATACATTTATTAATATCCATAAATCACAGATTGTCAGTGTTGATCAGACCTTTGTAAATAAATGTACGACTTATAAAAATCGTCTGAGAGTTTGTAATATATTTATTTTATTATTTAAATAACTTGAAACTTCTTTATCTTTATTATGTCATATTCATATTACTTTATTATGAGTTTTGTTTGACACGTTCGGTAGCCGTGTAGACGGAAAGGACGCTGTAGGAAACGCATCGGAGTGAGCCCTCGGCTGGTGTGTCAGCCCTAGACGCTCTTGACTGATGAGAGTCGCGCCGTCAGCGGAGCAGAACCGGAGCAGCGCAGCGGCAGGATGGGGAAGAAACAGAAGAAATCCGGGGAGGACAGGTACCAGATACACCCGGTACCGATACACAGCACCAGTCCACACGCACACCCGGCGGTGCCGAACCCCCCGCCCCGTCAGAACCCTTCAGACCGGCCCGCGGTCCCGCTGCGCTCTCTGTTAGCTTAGCGGCTAGCTGTGCTAGCAGAAGCTAACCACGCGTCAGCGGCAGCGCGAGTCCGGCTGGTGATTTAAACAACGGGAGAACGGGTTCGAACACAGCACGGTGCAGGCGGGTGGACTGACGCGCGCTCACCCGGGTCAGACCCGAGCTGTGTGGGCTTGGCCTGGCAGGTTTCGGCCTCAGGTGTGTTGGTGTGCCGCTGTTAGCTCGAGGACTCGGAGCCGCTGCGTTAGCTGCTCTCAGCGCGGAGCTCAGCGCGGAGCTCAGCGCGTTGAACAGCCGCCGATCGATTGATCTTCACCTGTTGAACTGTGGAACTTTCATCATCAGATGTTCACAGATGTTTTGTCAATGAAGCTTCAGAATATTAATAAAACTTCACGACAGGTTCAGTGACGAAATGATAGAAATATATTTATATGAATGTTTATGTTTAAACTGTAAAACAACAAGACACTGCGACATGTACATGTTCAAATATGTATCACTATGTTGAAACTTTATTGTTTGATGAAGAAAAGACAGAGATGATTTCTGTCAGAGGTCAGAGGGTCAGACCAGGGGGCTGATGGGAAATAAAGAGAGAGCAGAGTCAGCAGCTTCTCATTGGTTCATATTGTTCTGACACACAGAGAGAGAGACAGACAGAGAGGGAAGACAGACAGGTCACACAGACAGGCAGACAGAGAGACACACGCACGCGCGCACACACACACACACACACACACACACACAGAGAGAGAGGCAGACAGGTAAACAGACAGGTCACACAGACAGACAGGTAGACAGAGAGAGAGAAAGAGACAGACAGGTAGACAGAGACAGACAGAGCTGCTCACTGTTCTCATCTCTCTCCCTCAGTATCGTGTTTGTGACGCTGAGCGTCTGTTAGACAGTATCAGTCGATGTATTGATGATGTCATTGATGTGTGGCAGTACGAAAGGTGACGACGTGGACCTTGACGCTCTGGCAGCAGAGATCGAAGGAGCCGGAGCCTCGAAGGAGCCGAGAGGGAAGAAGAGCAAGAAGAAGGGAGCGAAGAAGGAGGAGTTCAAGTACGACCGTCATCCTCCTCTTCATCACCTTCACCCTACATCCTTCATCATGTCTCCTCCTCACCTGTAGTGTGTCTCTGACTCTCCCTGTTTGTCCTCCTACAGTGAGGATGACATCCTGAAGGAGCTGGAGGAGTTGTCTCTGGAGACTCAGGTAGGGAAAACAAAGGTAACCTAACATGTTTCGCTTGGTTTGAAAGCTGACGTTTTATCTAGTCGCTCTTCTACCCGACGACAGCGAAACATCAGCTTTTTGAGTTTCTGGATCGGATTGAATACTGATCAACGTGTCTTCTAACATGCGCAGAAATCAGACGCCACGGAGGAGGCCGAGAGCATCGAGCCTCCCAAACCAGAGAAGAAGAAGACCAGGAAGGGGAAGAAGGGAGGGGCGGGGCCTGAGGAGGAGGAGGAGGTGGAGGAGGGGGGGGGTGATGAAGGTGAAGGACAGGAGGATGAAGAGAAGAATGGAGAACAGAGGGAGAAGAAGGTAGAGTTTTTATTCATTTAATAACTGATGGAACACGTTTCATATTTGATCTGTGTATGTTTAGTTTTTATTTCTGTAATTTCTGTTTAAACCTGAACGTCTCCTCTTGCTCCTCCAGACCACGCCTCCCTCCGACTCGGACGACGACAGCAGCTCTCGCTCTCGCCTCAAATCCAAGGGAGGAAAGAGAGGAGGCAAGAAACCGTCAGTGTCTGACGATGAGGAGGACGAAGGCCTGAAGGGAGGAGGAGGAGGGAAGGAGGACGAGTCGGAGGATGACGAGGCGTTCGCCCCCAGGAGAGACCAGAAGAAGAAGAACAAAAGCAAGGTGGCGAAGGCGGAAAGTGAGGATGAAGACGAGGAGGAGGAGGGAGGAAACGAGGGCTTCAAGATGAAGACGGCGGCGCAGAAGAAGGCGGAGAAGAAGGAGCGGGACAAGAAGAAGAAGGAGGAGGAGAGGATGAAGCAGAAGAAGCTCAAGGAGAAGGAGGTCGGCGTGGACGCTAAGAAAGAGCCAGAGAAGAAGACGACAGAGGCCACGGCCCCTCAGGTAGCACTGCCTGCAGCAGCCGCCGACGCAGAGGAACAGGAAGGGGCGGAGCCAGCAGCCGAGGGTACGTCGTGATTAGCCGATACATTTCTGATGATTGATTTCGAGCGGCAGGTTTTCACTGGTGTTTCTTCTTCTGCTGCTCAGAGGAGGCCGACGAAGAAGAGGCGTCGAAGAAGAAGAAAGACAAGAAGAAGAAGAAGGGAGAGAAGGAGAAGGAGGAGAAGAAGAAGGGACCCAGCAAGGCCACAGTGAAGGCCATGCAGGAGGCTCTGGCCAAGATGAAGGAGGTGCGCCATTGTTGGAGACGTAATCACGTGGTTGAGACAAAGGCGTCTGAAGGATTCTGAGTGTTTGTTGTTGTCGTTGTTGTAGGAGGAGGAGCGATCGAAGAGGGAGGAGGAGGAGCGAATGAGGAGGCTGGAGGAGCTGGAGACACAGAGGCTGGAGCAGGTAACACACACACACACAGCTCCTCCCACTGCCATCTTTTACCCATCATTTACCCTCTCTGACCCTGTGACACCCCCCCTCCCCCCCATCAGGAGCGTCTGGAGCAGGAGCGTAAGGAGAAGAAGAAGCAGAAGGAGAAGGAGAGAAAGGAGCGACTGAAGAAGGAGGGGAAGCTGCTGACGAAGGCCCAGAGAGACGCTCGAGCTCGGGCCGAGGCCACGCTGAAGCTGCTGCAGGCTCAGGGTCAGAGGCCAATCACAGTGCAGCTCACAGTCACGCCCACACCACCCATTGGTCCTGAGAACAAAGATACTTCATCTTAATTTGATAATAAGAATGTGTGTGTGTGTGCGGCCCAGAGATGCTGCGATCCATGAGATCACAGTTCACCTGGTGTTGGTTTTGGCTTTTCTGTTAATGTGTAGTAAACGGTGTGTGTGTGTGTGTGTGTGTGTGTGTGTGTGTGTGTGTGTGTGTGTGTGTGTGTGTGTGTGTGTGTGTGTGTGTGTGTGTGTGTGTGTGTGTGTGTGTGTGTGTGTGTGTGTGTGTGTGTGTGTGTGTGTGTGTGTGTGTGTGTGTGTGTGCAGGTGTTGAAGTGCCATCCAAAGACTCGATGCCAAAGAAGAAGCCAGTTTATGGAGACAAGAGGAAGAAGAAGCCGAACGCTCCGACGCCCGAATCAATCAATCAAGGTAACACAGACACAAACACTCTGTTGCAACTTATTTTTTTAACTGTTAGTTGCCCAAAATTTGTTTTTTAATTCCCTGGTCCCAGAAACATCGGAGGTCAAAGCGCCGACGCCGGAGACTCCTGAGCTTGGTTCCGTGGAGACGCCGGTCGAGACGCCGGCTGTTCCGGAGCCAGGTGAGACTCACAGTTGTGAGAGAGGGGGAGGAGTCAGGAGGAGGAGGACTGAGTTCTGATTGGTTCTCCTGTTTGCCTCTTGTCTCTGGGTTCAGGGGTGAAACCAGACGCCGCCGTCGACCACTGGGAGGCCATCGTCAGCGACGAGGAGAAAGGTGAGGAAGACCAATCAGAAGTGTCCTGACATGACTGATCAGTGACAGCTGTCGAGCGGAGTGTTAAAACTGTGTCCCTGTCAGAGCTGAAGAAAGTCCGCATCGTGGTGAAGGAGGACCCCGCGGCGCTGCCTCCGGCCGCGGGCAGCGAGGAGGATGAGGAGGACGAAGACAATGAGGGGGACGAGGAAGACGAGGAGGATGATGACGAAGAGGAAGAGAGCGAGGGTGAGGAGGAGAAGGATACGCCGCCGGTGCTGATGTCTCAGGCGAAAAGGAAGGAGAGCGAGGACGAGAGCAGCGAGAGTGACGATGACGACGGGAGGACGAAGGAGGAGCGGCTGTACGACCGAGCCAAGAGGAGGATAGAGGTGAGAGTAAACTCTGGAGGAGTGGGCGCTCGTCTCTCTTCACCCGTCTCACCCGGCTGAACGTCTCCGTGTTTCCATAGAAACGTAAGACGGAGAACCTGAGGAACACCGACTTGGAGCGACTGAGATCTCCGGTGGTGTGTGTGCTCGGACACGTCGACACCGGGAAAACCAAGATCCTCGACAAGGTGATGCTCCGGACCGCCTACTGTAACTGAGGATTACTGTTTACTGACTGTGTGTGTGTGTGTGTGTGTGTGTGTGTGTGTGTGTGCGTGCGTGTGCGTGTGCTCGCGTGCGTGCGTGCAGCTGCGACACACTCACGTCCAGGACGGTGAAGCCGGAGGAATCACTCAGCAGATCGGAGCCACAAACGTCCCGAAGGAGACTATCGAGGAGCAAACGAGGATGGTGAAAAATGTACGAGAACACACACACACACACACACACACACACACACACACACACACACACACACACAGTGTATTAACCTGAGTTCTGTTTGTGCAGTTCAACAAAGAAGGCATCAAGATCCCCGGCATGTTGATCATCGACACACCGGGACACGAGTCCTTCAGGTAACGACCCAGAACCACCGGGAACCACCTGGAGAGCAGCAGCTGTCAGTTATTAAAGCCCTGCCTCCTTGTTTCCATAGTAACCTGAGGAACAGAGGCAGCTCCCTGTGCGACATCGCCATCCTGGTGGTGGACATCATGCACGGCCTGGAGCCGCAGACGCTCGAGTCCATCAACCTGCTGAAGGAGAAGAAGTGTCCGTTTATCGTCGCCCTCAACAAGGTCGGTTCACCGCCAAGCGTGTCCCGCCTCTTCCTGTTGTCTACTTCCTGGTTTTTGACTGTTGTTGTTGTCTTCAGATCGACCGTCTGTACGACTGGAAGAGGAGTCCGGAGACCGACGTCCACACCACGCTGAAGAAGCAGAAGAAGAACACCAAGGACGAGTTTGACGAGCGAGCCAAGGCCGTCATCGTGGAGTTTGCTCAGCAGGTGTGACATCATCACTCTCAGAAGAATCACACTGCTGTAGCGTTTCTTCATCGTGTGTGTGTGTGTGTGTGTGTGTGTGTGTGTGTGTGTGTGTGTGTGTGTGTGTGTGTGTGTGTGTGTGTGTGTGTGTGTGTGTGTGTGTGTGTGTGTGTGTGTGTGTGTGTGTGTGTGTGTGTGTGTGTGTGTGTGTGTGTGTGTGTGTGTGTGTGTGTGAGACATCCATTGTTGAGGATTGAAACTTGTGGATGTTTGAAATCTTACAGATGAGCCTTGAGGAAATCAGGAAGTGATTGTTTATATTGTGTGTCTCGTTTTCCTCAGGGTCTCAACGCCGCCTTGTTCTACGAGAATAAAGACCCCCGGACGTTCGTGTCGATGGTTCCCACCTCTGCCCACAGCGGCGACGGGATGGGAAACCTCATCGCGCTGTTGATCGAGCTAACACAGACCATGTTAGCTCGTCGGCTAGCGCACTGTGACGAGCTGCGAGCGCAGGTCATGGAGGTGAAAGCTCTTCCTGGAATGGGAACCACGATCGACGTCATCCTGATCAACGGTTGTCTGCGGGAGGGCGAGACCATCATCGTCCCGGGGGTGGAAGGACCAATCGTGACGCAGATCAGAGGGCTGCTGCTGCCCCCCCCCCTCAAGGAGCTCCGTGTCAAAGTAAACCTCCGTTTTTTATATGTTAACTGACTGACTGACAGATTGACTGATTGTCTGTCTGTCTGTCTGTCTGTCTGTTTGATTGAATGTCTGATTGAATGTCTGATTGATTGATTGGTTTAGAACCAGTACGAAAAGCACAAGGAGGTGTCAACGGCTCAGGGGGTGAAGATTCTGGGTAAAGACCTGGAGAAGACGTTGGCGGGGCTCCCCCTGCTGGTGGCTCACCACGACGACGAGATCCCTGTGCTGAGGGTAACACACACACACACACACACACACACACACACACACACACACACACACACACACACACAGAGGAGCAGTGACTGACGGCTGGTGGTTTCAGGACGAGCTGGAGCGGGAGCTGAAACAGACCCTGAGCTCCATCAAGCTGGAGGAGAAAGGAGTTTACGTCCAGGCATCGACACTCGGCTCTCTGGAGGCTCTGCTGGAGTTCCTCCGCACGTCCAAAGTCCCCGTGAGTCACCAGTCTGTCTGATCATCTATCTGTCTGACTGACCACCTGTCTGACTGTCTGTCTGTTCACCTGTCTGTCTGACTGTCTGACCACCTGTCTGTCTGTCTGTCTGACCACCTGTCTCTCTGTCTGATCACCTGTCTGTCTTACTGACTGACCACCTGTCTGTCTGACTGTTCACCTGTCTGACCACCTGTCTGTCTGTCTGACCACCTGTCTGTCTGTCTGTCTGACCACCTGTCTGTCTGTCTGTCTGACCACCTGTCTCTCTGTCTGATCATCTGTCTGTCTGACCACCTGTCTGTCTGTCTGATCACCTGTCTGTCTGACTGACTGACCACCTGTCTAACTGTCTGTCTGTCTGTTGTTACCACCTGGCTCAAGGCCACACAGATTTAACAATCAAAGAGTCGTTGATTTATTCCAAATAAGAAGTGTGGTGTGTAGGAGAGGGTAGGAGAGAAATCAGCCATGTAGCGATGTGCGATGAGAATCGGCTGTTGCAGCAAACCAAACAAAGACAAGATGGATGAGCGCAGGAGGCCCAGCTGAGAGAGAGATTTAGGTTTATATAGCTCCCGTGAAGCCCCTCCCACATGGGCAGGTAGAAGCGTCGTCACACTGCTCACCAGTCTGTCTGACTATTCACCTGTCTGTTGGACATTGACGTAGTTTTATAGTGAAAAGCAACAAAAAGCAGAAAGTGAAGCCCTGACCTCTCTCTGTGTGTGTGTGTGTGTGTGTGTGTGTGTGTGTGTGTGTGTGTGTGTGTGTGTGTGTGTGTGTGTGTGTGTGTGTGTGTGTGTGTGTGTGTGTGTGTGTGTGTGTGTGTGTGTGTGTGTGTGTGTGTGTGTGTGTGTGTGTGTATGTGTATGTGTGTGTGTGCGCGCGTGCGCGTAGTACTCTGGTATCAACATCGGTCCAGTTCACAAGAGGGACGTGATGAAAGCTTCGGCCATGTTGGAACACGACCAGCAGTGAGTTGTCCTTCACTTCCTCGTGACATCAGAGTCAGCTGATATATCCATACATAAATATGTATTAATATGTATGATATAGTGTGTGTGTGTGTGTGTGTGTGCAGGTACGCGGTGATCCTGGCCTTTGACGTGAAGGTGGAGAGGGAGAGTCAGGAGATGGCCGACAGTCTGGGGGTCCGAGTCTTCTGGGCCGAGATCATCTACCACCTGTTCGATGCCTTCACCAAGTACAGAGAGGACTACAAGAAGGCCAAGCAGGACGAGTTCAAGTAGGGACCGCTCTGATCGTGTGTGTGTGTGTGTGTGTGTGTGTGTGTGTGTGTGTGTGTGTGTGTGTGTGTGTGTGTGTGTGTGTGTGTGTGTGTGTGTGTGTGTGTGTGTGTGTGTGTGTGTGTGTGTGTGTGTGTGTGTGTGTGTGTGAGAGTGTGAGTGAGTGATCATTTCCTCTGTGTGTGTGTTTTCAGGCACATCGCTGTGTTCCCTGTGAAGCTGAAGGTTCTTCCTCAGTTCATCTTCAACTCCAGAGATCCCATCGTGATGGGTGTGACCGTGGAGGCCGGCGTACTGCGGCAGGGCACGCCGCTCTGCGTCCCCGCTAAAGGGGTGAGACGAGAAAATCAGTCCGAGAGCTGCTCCCTGATTAATCACTTATTAACATCTTTGACATCACTAACGAGATACAAATCAGATTATTGTTCCATGTTATTATTATTATTATATATTGTTACATGTTGTGATAATATAATTACACATTATTATGATGATTATAGTTATGACAGACAATGTGTGTGTGTTTCAGTTCGTGGACATCGGCGTGGTGACGAGCATCGAGATGAACCACAAGTCGGTGGAAAGCGCCAAGAAGGGTCAAGAGATCTGCATTAAGATCGAGCCCATTCCAGGAGAGTCCCCCAAGATGTTCGGACGCCATTTTGAAGCCACCGACCCCATCGTCAGCAAGGTGAGGTGACAGTGAGGTCATGGTGAAGTGACAGTGAGGTCACGGTGAGGTGACAGTGAGGTCACGGTGAGTTTAACATCTGTAACGTAGGGGTGTGTTTGTGTCTCAGATCACACGAGCGTCGATCGACGCTCTGAAGAACTGGTTCAGAGACGAGATGCAGAAAACGGACTGGCAGCTGATCGTGGAGCTGAAGAAAACCTTCGAGATCATCTGAGGGACACACACACACATACACACACACACTCCCTCAGACAGTGAGTCGAAGAGCGGAGGACGAAACAACTAAAACAAAAAAAACAACCGAAAAAGTGAAAGTGTTTTTCTATGAGAAACGAACAGTTTTCCACTGTTGTCAACAGTGATAGGTTAGACACACACACACACACACACACACACACACACACACACACACACACTCTGAGTATTCCAACGTGCCTGTCCTTCAGCAACAACGTCGTTATATTTCTTCTTCTCTGCTCTGATTGGTGGTTACTCCTCCGTGTCCACGAGGCTCCGCCCCCTCCACTTCCCCAGACTGAGGCTTACGAGGAGTCTGCGTTCAGCCAACCAGGTGCATTGTGGGATTGTACCGAGCAGCAGGAGGGAAAAGAAAATCTTTTTCTGTTTTTCAACAAACACCAAATCATTGACGCAACGGTGTCGATGTGGAGCACGTTAAAGAGGCGGCGGCGGCGGCGGCACTGCGCAGGGTGTCGGCCATGTTGTAATGGGGGGGGTCACAGAAGATTTTAAACTGTCTTTACTGCGACTGCTGATGTAATAAAATTCCCATGATTCTGATGAAACGTGCAGATTGAGTTTTCACTTCAAACCCGACCATAATCACAAATCATTATTTTATTTATTTATTATAATTAACATTCAAATTAAATATTTTTAAAGAAATGCATTCCATTTCTTTTTTGTCATAAGATTAAAATTTAAGTTTACATTCGTACATGGCGTTGCATGTTAAATATCGATGCCGCAATGAATTGTGGGTCTGCCTCCTTTCCTCTCGCAGATGAAGCTCCAGTGTGTCCTCTGCTAAAGGAGAGAGGGAAGGAAACACCGAAGCTCCTTTCCTAACACTTAGAGAATCTGAACATTGTCATGGTGCTGAGGAAACACTTCACTGTGTGAATATTCATAAACAACACTGACATGCGTTGTCATGGTGATAAATATGAGCGACAGGAGCAACAAGCTTTTACTTTTTAGGAGACGCTTTTTGTAGTTCATCTTCAGAAATGTGAAGTTTCACCACGCCTTCGCATGATGACGTAGTTGAGTGTCAGTGGAGTCGCATCGAGAACACGTCGTTATAATATAATATAATATAATATAATATCTTGATTTCACACTTATGACTCATCTTTGCAGTAGACGATCTCTGTCTTGGTTTTGCAACCATCGCGGGATTACGGACATATCGCGAGACTGTCGGTTTGAGACACGGTGATGTGACTTCGTCTCCTCGTCTCTAGATACCCGAACAACGTGTCATAACAATAAAACCAGTGATGTTCGACTTATTATAAGTTATCGATTTGACAGAAGCTGCAACATGGAGGCGGGAGAAGGTGAGGCACGACGTCATCAAGCTAACGTAGCTACAGGAGGTGATGCTAACGCTGCAGCTAGCTTAGATTGCTAACGTAAACATGTCAGTTTATTAATGTCAGATTTATTTTACCTGCTCGTTCTCTTCTGTTTCACTGAGTCAGCGTTGATTTGAATATCAATATGACTTGATGAATAGATGATAATCCATATGATCTGAGAGTTCTGCCTGAGTCGGTCGGAGAAATGATAATATTTCTATAGATCAGTTGTCATTGGTCTAATCATCAGAAATATCAGTTTCAATAATTGATCGATAGATATGAATGTTTGTAAATATGCAGAATCAGAAAAAAATGTTTTGCCCACATTTTTCTGAAAAATAGATATATATAATCATAAAATATATATATAATATACATTATAACATTTTCCACAATTATTTTTAGAATATATCAATAAAAATAAACTGCTTTATGGAATCACGTCAGATAAACATCATTGAGTGTGTATAAGAGTACGGGGTGGATGGGAAATGTAGTCTTCATGTGGTGAAAGGTTTGACCTGTGACCTTTCGTCAGGTGTCAGCGGGGCCACGCCCACAGAGGAGATGAACGGAGCAGGGGGGAATCTGATGGACTTCCTGGACGAGCCGTTTCCCGACGTGGCCACGTACGAAGACTTCCACACCATCGACTGGCTCCGGGAGAAATCCAGAGACACGGACCGACACCGCAAGGTCCCGCCCCCGGGTCCTCTGATTAATACTATAAAATAATATCAAATATCAATATCAAAACACGTTGGTCATATTGATCGTCCTTGTGTTTTGTCATCAGATCACCAGTAAGAGTAAAGAGTCCATGTGGGAGCTGATCAAGAGTCTGCTGGACGCCTGGTCGGGCTGGGTGGTGATGCTGCTCATCGGGCTGCTCTCAGGTCAGTTCTGATCACATGACTCCTCAAGGGTTCACCCCCCCCCTCCTGACCCCCGACCTCACAGCGTCTGAGGTCGTGACGGAAAGAAAGAGGTCACGAGTACAAGTGGACGAAATGAGCTACTTCACGTTCACACCAATGCAAAGAGAAATTTTATGACCTGATCAGATTAGGATAAGATAAGATCAGGTAAACCTTTATTCGTCCCACAATGGGGAAATTAGGGCATTACAGCAGCAAAGTGGACAGAAGAATATATCAAGAAATTTACAAAAAGGCTTACTATGTACAAAATATAACAAAAAATAACATTATATAAAAACAAAGGTATATAAATACTATATACAGAGCAGTAGTAATAGTTGCACATGGAGACACAGCAGCAGGAAGGAAGGACCTGCGATACCGCTCCTCAGCCGGTCGCTGAAGGAGCTTCTCAGTGCAGAGACAGTGTCCTGCATGGGATGGGAGTCATTGTCCATCACTGATGATAGCTTTGCTACCATCCTCCTCTCTCCCACCAACTGCACTGTGGCCAAGGGGCATCCTAGGACAGAGTCGGCCGTCATGATCAGTCTGTCTAATCTCCTGCTGTTGACCAAAGGACCTGAGTCTCCTGAGCAGGTACAGTCTGCTCTGGTCCTTCTTGTACAGT
This sequence comes from Scophthalmus maximus, assembly GCF_022379125.1. Classification (NCBI taxonomy): domain Eukaryota; kingdom Metazoa; phylum Chordata; class Actinopteri; order Pleuronectiformes; family Scophthalmidae; genus Scophthalmus; species Scophthalmus maximus. Next base: position 31,336,607 of record NC_061515.1, read on the forward strand.
GCCATGGTGTTTTCTGTCCAGTCCAGTTTATTGTTCAGGAGAACACCCAGGCACTTATAAGAGTCCACTCTCTCTATGTCTTTTCCCTGGATGTTCACCAGTGTTGTGGGGGGGTGACTGCGTCTGTGGAAATCCACCACCAGCTCCTTGGTTTTACCCGCGTTGATCTGGAGGCAGTTTCACTGGCACCAGTCCACAAAGTCCTGAGTCAGTTCTCTGTACTCCCTGTCATCTTCATCTGTGATGAGGCCGGCGATGGCAGAGTCGTCAGAGAACTTCTGCAGATGGCAGGTGGCTGTGCTGTACATGAAGTCTGCAGTGTACAGGGTGAACAGGAAGGGAGCCAAGACTGTTCCTTGTGGCGCTTCTGTGCTGCAGACCACCGTGTCAGAGACACAGTCCCTTGTCCTCACATACTGGGGGCGGTTGGTGAGGTAGTCGATTATCCAGGATGTGAGGTAGTGATCCACTCCTGAGTGCTCCAGCTTGTCCCCCAGGAGTACGGCTGGATGGCGTTGAAGGCACTGGAGAAATCAAAGAACATGATTCCCACAGTGCTTCCAGGCTTCTCCAGGTGAGAAAGAGCTCTTTGGAGGAGGAAGATGATGGCGTCGTCTCCCCCGATGCCGGGCTGGTAGGCGAACTGCAGCGGGTCCATCGATGGTCTCACCAGGGGGCGGAGATGGACGAGCACCAGGCGCTCCAACGTCTTCATCAGGTGTGATGTAAGAACCACTGGCCTGTAGCTGTTGAGGTCCTCCGGGTGCGATACTTTCGGTACTGGCACCACGCAGGATTTGTTCCACAGCTGTGGAACTCTCCCCAGCTTCAGGCTCAGGTTGAAGACGCGCTCCACCATCCCGCACAGCTGGTCTGCACAGGACTTGAGGAGCTGAGAGCTGATACGGTCCAGTGTTTTATTGTCTCTGGTGTGGCAGTTGACATACTGACTGAATGCGGGCAGAGTGGAGGATGGCCAAGCGTGATTTAAATCTCCAGAGATAAGAAAGAGGGCCTGGGGTGCTGAGACTGAAGTCTGCTCACAACTGAGTGCTGCGTTGCCATTTACAGAGGGGGGAATATACCCCGCAATCACAATAACATGTGAGATCTCCCTGGGTAAATAGTAGGGCCTCATGCTAACGGCTAACAGTTCGATGTTACGTGCACAGACGGAGTAATGCGTGAAATTCGAGATGAAATATTGGAACTCACCGCGAAAGCCAATCGGTGTTGAGATCATCCTGACGCCGCTGACGTCTGATGATGATCCTGGGACTCTGGATTATAAATCTCATCAGACCCTGGAACGTCTCTGGATCGACAGCTTATTTAAAAAAGGTTTTTCATTATCGCAGAAATGTCTCATTGTCTTTTTCTTCCCAGAGGGATCAGACGTGTAAAATGTAGACCGAGCTCGAACCCACGACCTCTGACCTCTGACCCTGCTGCAGGTACGCTGGCCGGGGTCATCGACCTGGCGGTGGACTGGATGACGGACCTGAAGGAGGGCGTGTGCCTGACGGCGTTCTGGTACAGCCACGAGCAGTGCTGCTGGACGTCCAACGAGACCACGTTCGACGACCGCGACAAGTGTCCGCAGTGGCAGAAGTGGGCGGAGCTGATGACCGGCCACGCCGAGGTCAGAGGTCAAATAAAAAACCCAGAGCCACAAAACCGTTTGTTAAATTTTTCTCAGAGGAATTAGTTATTAAAGAAAAATATATTATTTCAGCTTTATTCTCTTTGTCCAGATTTTATTCTTATCGAAGTAAGATTATAATCACGTTACCGTGACAACGATAAGAGCAAGGATTGAGTCTCAAACCAGTTTGAACTTTACCACATTTATTTTCGGAATATTTTTATTCAAATAGTCCCAACAGAGTAAAGAGAATTCTTGATGATCTAAGTTAATAAAACAAATGAGTTATCATTCTATAACAGTTTTACAGTAGAAATTAAAATCAGAACTTCATGTTTGTAGGAAGTTAAATTAAATACAGAGTAAATGGTCTTTAATTTAATTAAAAGAAATAGAAAAAATATGTTTAAATATATTTAAAATATATTGATGTATTGATTGATTGATCTGCAGTAATATAATAATAATGTGACGTTCCTCCTCCAGGGGGCGGGAGCGTACCTGCTTAACTACTTCCTGTACGTCCTGTGGGCGCTCCTATTCTCCTTCCTCGCCGTGTCGCTGGTGCGAGTCTTCGCTCCGTATGCCTGCGGATCAGGAATCCCAGAGGTGAGTCGGCGTGTCTCACCTCACACTGACCCCCCTGTCTCAGCTCCGAGCATGTTGGTTCCTTCTGGGGACATTTAAACACGTCGCAGACGTATTAATGTGGATGTTTGTGTGCGTTAAGATCAAGACAATCCTCAGCGGCTTCATCATCCGTGGTTACCTGGGCAAGTGGACGCTGCTCATCAAGACAGTGACGCTGGTGCTCGCTGTGTCGTCGGGCCTCAGCCTCGGGAAGGAGGGGCCTCTGGTGCACGTGGCCTGTTGCTGTGGCAACCTCTTCTGCAGCCTCTTCTCCAAGTACAGCAAGAACGAGGGCAAGCGGCGAGAGGTGCGCCCGACATCGAACGGCGGCTCATACTTAATCAGTGGAGTTGTTATAGAGGTTTATCATCTTCACGTGTGTGTGTGTGTGTGTGTGTGTGTGTGTGTGTGTGTTCAGGTGCTGTCAGCCGCAGCAGCAGCCGGCGTGTCGGTGGCCTTCGGCGCTCCGATCGGAGGAGTTCTGTTCAGCCTGGAGGAGGTGCGTCCCAAGGCCTCGCAGTTGTGGTCACCGTGGTTACCTTGGTGAGCTCTCATACCCTTGCCTCTTCTTCTCTCTCCGGCAGGTCAGTTACTACTTCCCCCTGAAGACGCTGTGGCGTTCCTTCTTCGCCGCACTGGTCGCCGCCTTCACGCTGCGCTCAATCAACCCGTTCGGGAACAGCCGCCTGGTTCTGTTCTACGTGGAGTACCACACGCCGTGGTACATGGCCGAGCTGGTGCCCTTCATCCTGTTGGGTGTGTTCGGTGGCCTGTGGGGGACGCTCTTCATCCGGGCCAACATCGCCTGGTGCCGGCGCCGGAAGACCACGCAGCTGGGGAAGTACCCGGTGCTGGAGGTCATCGCCGTGACAGGCATCACCGCCGTGCTGGCGTTCCCCAACCCGTACACACGCCGCAGCACCAGCGAGCTCATCTCTGAGCTCTTCAACGACTGCGGTGCTCTGGAGTCGTCGCAGCTCTGCGACTACATCAACAACCCCAACATGAGTCGGCCCGTAGACGACATCCCGGACCGGCCGGCCGGGCCCGGCGTCTACAACGCCCTGTGGCAGCTCGCCCTCGCCCTTGTCTTCAAGATCGTCATCACCATCTTCACCTTCGGCATGAAGGTTGGAGCGAGGAGGAGGAAGATGTGCACACGTGAGAAATGATTTGTTCTGGTTCTGAAACGTTCCTGTCTCCTCCCCAGATCCCGTCCGGACTCTTCATCCCCAGCATGGCGGTCGGAGCAATTGCCGGGCGGATCGTCGGCATCGCCGTGGAGCAGATGGCGTACCACCACCACGACTGGATCATCTTCAAGAACTGGTGCCGCCCCGGCGCCGACTGCGTCACGCCAGGCCTGTACGCCATGGTGGGCGCCGCCGCCTGTCTGGGTGAGCAGACGACGAGACGCAGACAGAAGCAGCCAATCGTGACATTTGATTTATTGATAAAAATCGTATCTCTCTGTAATGGCGCCCCCCAAAGGCGGCGTGACCAGGATGACCGTGTCCCTGGTCGTCATCATGTTCGAGCTCACCGGCGGTCTGGAGTACATCGTCCCGCTCATGGCCGCCGCCGTGACCAGCAAGTGGGTCGCCGACGCCTTCGGGAAGGAGGGGATCTACGAGTCCCACATCCAGCTGAACGGTTACCCGTACCTGGACATCCGGGATGAGTTCACCCACCGCACGCTCGCCACCGACGTGATGCGGCCGCGCCGGAGCGATCCGCCGCTTGCCGTCCTCACGCAGGACTCCACCACGGTGGAGGACGTGGAGACTCTCATCAAAGACACGGACTACAACGGCTTCCCCGTGGTCGTGTCCCGCGAGTCAGAGCGGCTCATCGGCTTCGTGCAGCGCCGGGATCTCACGCTCGCCATAAGTAAGACGTCACGTGTCACCGACCGGTCGTTATCTTTAAAGTATTTTATTTTGAATGAAGTCGTGCGCTGACCTTCATCTTCTTCAGGAACCGCCCGTCAGAAGCAGGACGGCGTTGTCAGCAGCTCCGTGGTCTACTTCACCGAGGACTCGCCGCAGCTGCCGGCCAGCGACCCACAACCGCTGAAGCTGCGCCGCGTCCTCAACCTCAGCCCCTTCACCGTCACCGACCACACGCCCATGGAGACGGTGGTCGACATCTTCCGCAAGCTCGGACTGCGCCAGTGTCTGGTCACCAGGAGCGGGTGAGAGCGAGCGAAAAATAAAAATCGCATGTTTGTACAATGTGACACAAAGTGTTGAAGAACAAAAACAGGAAGTAAAATGTTCATGCTCCGCCCACTCTGTTTCTCCGCAGGCGTCTCCTGGGCATCATCACCAAGAAGGATGTCCTGCGTCACATGGCCCAGATGATGAACCAGGACCCCGAGTCCATCATGTTCAATTAGCTTCACTCCACAAGGCCCTGCCCGCATCACTCACGAGGCCCCGCCCACCTCCTCACAAGGCAAGTCCCGCAGCAGCTCGCTCAAATTCACTGCTCGCACATTTCAAACCCTCAGAAGAAAAGAGACTAGAAATTTACACTTCCTGTCCGTCTCACTTCCTGTCCCGTCCCGCCGCTGTCGTCTCTTTTATTTCATCTCGTTTGTTTTCGTGCTGCTCGTTGGAACAACCACATTAAAGGGAAACGCTTAGACTGACGTCACGTGTGGGCGGAGCTTCACGGACGCCGCTCCGCTCACACACAGGTCGTCACTGGGAATATTAAAATACTACGTTTGGAAGTTTGAATATTCAGGCGTCAAGTTTTCTGCCTGTGAACTTCCACACGTTTCCTGATTATTTCCAGGGTTTGAACAGGTTTATAGATTATTGATCAATCAAGATGTCAGCATGATGTCATCGCATCACATTCACGATTGCGAATATTTAACTGAAGGTTAGTGTGTTGTTGTCGGGCAGAAAACTCAGACATGAATAATGTAGAGTCTGTGACGGAGCTGCTCATGATCAATATGCCGGGAGATGATGGATTGTTAAAATCTGTGAAGAGTGCAGAATATTGTAGGAATGAAAAGGAACTCTTTACAAACACATGAGTTTGTTTCTGGATGAACACGGTTTTATTTCTGGACTGTTGCACTTTGTTTTTTATGTGTTGCTGCCATATTTATATTAATGATTCAATTCATGATTTATATTAATGATTCATATTATTCAGTTGAACTGTAAAACTCCTTGTGTCGTTTGTTTTTCACGTCTTCGATCATTTAATCTGTGACGTTGATGATCCTGATCGAGGCCCCGCCCCCGACACACCGATCGATCAGCTGTTTGTGATTCAGTCATCATGATCAGTTTAACTGTAGCAACACGCACCTGTGACCTCTGACCTCTGACCTCATGTTGTATGAACATTTACATGTTTTAATCAGATGATATTTTCAGTTGCAAGGCAGAAGTTTCCTCCGGTTGTGACAAAGTTTTTTCCAAAAGATTCCCTCAAAATCGACCGATCAGAAAAATAATCAATTGGAGAGAAAAAGTCCAGATTAATAATCCTGCTGCTGGATTATAGATTTATGATCACGATATAATCACACATCTGTAGAACGTTTTATTATTATTGATAATAATAATAATAATGATATTTTCAGTCAATTTCATCTTTTGAAAAAAGAGTTATGTGTTTTATCTCATATTTACAAAATCCTGAAAAATCGTGTGATTGTGCAGATGGATGGTGATCAGAACATCAGACGTGTTGATCCTATTCATGTACTTTTTATCATGATTATTGATCGATATCTGAAGGTTTTCACATGGTTATGAATACTAAATCTTCTCTCCAATAACAACGGTTCACAACAAACTCTGATCCAGTTTTCGTGTCGATCATCGCTTATATTTACTGACACGAATAAACGCGACCGAAGGACCTCCGCCCGCTCCGTGACGTCACCGGCTTCTATGACATCACGGAGCGTGAATATTTGAGCGAATGTAGCGAATTTCGCGTCTCTGCATTAATCTCAAAGCGCTGAAAATTCGTATGGCGCTTGTTTGTGAACAAAGCATCAAAGCTAAACTAAGGGAAACGCTCAGACGGCTGCTAACGAAGTTTCCTTAAGGAGAAAAAACGTTTCCTCCGCGACGCCTCACTTCTCGTCCCGTGTTTCTGTTGTCATGGTGACGTGACGTGGATTGCTCCGGCCTGCTTTGTCCCCAATTATCACCGTCTACAGATCAATGTTTAGTTTTGAACTGAAGAGAATGTACCGGACTAAACTACGTGTGTGTGTGTGTGTAAATATATTAAAGATGATTTGTGGTTATTGTTAATTTAATTTCGTCTGAAACACTAACGTCTATAATATTTATCAGAATTTGTGACTCTTCGTACGGGAAACAAACATTTGCACTTATTGTTTTTGTAAAGTGACGTGATGAAAAATAAAAAGCTGCCGGTTCTTCTGCACACACTCTTCACTTGTTTGTTTTTAATGTTCCATAAACAAAACAAAACTTTATTGATCCTCAACAGAATCAACACAAAATACTTCCTGTAGTATAACCCTAACCCTACATCTCTAAAGTAAAAAGTCATAACCACGAGTGTCAGATTTTAGTCTTAAAAGAATGAAATAATTTTGAACATATGAATATATTTAAAAAACACATGAAGTCAGAATGAGTCCAAATTTTGAGTTTGTTATTTACGTGAAACATCGAATTCTAAATATCGTCACATTCACAATAAAAGTACAATATTAGTCTGCACGTGGGAAGATAATCTTTCTCTACGTAAAAACATCAACTTACGAAAAGACCCAAAAGAAAAACTAACAAAATGGATATAAAGTAACGTCCTCCTCTTCCTGCTGTTCCTCCTCGTCTTCCTCGTCTTTGTCCTCACGGTTTCTCCGTCTCGTCTTGTCTGGCCTTCTCCATGTCGGAGTAATACTCCAACGCTCGTTGCACCGGCTCCAGAATATGTTTCTGCAGAACAGAAACACAGTTAATTATTATTATTATTATTATTATTATTATTATTATTATTATTATTATTATTATTATTATTATTATTATTATTATTATTAATAATAATAATAATAATGATGATAATAATAATAATAACCCCACCATAAAGTGTCCCCTGTTGGTTGCAATTTACAACTTTACTACCAGATGCCGCCAGAAAATTACTAAAATGACACACTGGGGATTCAAGTAAATATTGTAATGTGTGTGTTTGTGTTCAGAGAGACGATGACGTCTGAGCACTTGAACAGATATAAACTGAACTATGAACAGGATCAATAACTGAGGTGAAGGTGATTGACAGGCGGTTCACCTCCAGACCGGGGAAGAGCTTGGTGAGTTCGCTGAACAGCGGCAGCAGGACGAAGCGGATGAAGTTGGTCTGAGACGACGGTTTGGACACTTTGTCTCGGTCCATGAACGGACTCACAGGAAGTCCTTTGAGTTTCTCTGTGTCGCTCTGACAACCAGATCAAACACAAACACATCCATCAGCACATAATCCATAACTGAGAGCTTCGCGGATCAACTTCATTGTTTCAATGACAAAAGAAACGAATTTTACATTTAAAGTCTTTACAAATTAATAACCACTACAGTTTATTATTATGCAGGTTATTAAAAGTCCACTAGTTCTGTAACTAACAATTATTTTTAATTATTGATTAATCCGCAGACTCTTTCTAATTGATTGACTGGTTTGTTCATATCACATAGTCCAATACTTAAAAATATAAAGTTTGTAATCAAATTTGACAAATTTAGAAATCACATTTAAAATACTTTAATATTTTTTTTTTTTTTTTGCTGGATTAACCATCAAAATAATGTATTAAAGTTTTGTCTTCTGATTCTGTGATAATCGTCATGACGTTGGACGTGAGGTCTTTGACTTCCTGCCGCATCCAGTCACTTCCTGTGTGTTGATCAGGAACCTGGTTGAAGAACTCCTGCAGCAGACAGTCCAGCCACAGCTCGGCCACCGCCATCGGCCTCGCCTCGTTGGAGATGTCGCTCACCTTCACCATGATCTTCATCAGCTGAGAACCCGGGAGCACAAACACAAACACCGGTAAGAACGTTGTGTTCAAAGACTAAACTGTGGACCACATGAGGTCTTGTGTTTCTTGAGGAGCTTGAGGAGTTCTCTGTCGTTACCACTTCCTTGTGCTCCTTGTCGGCGAAGTCGAACACCGGCTGAATGTCTTTGAACTTGTTGAGGATTTCGTTGTGTCGCGCCATGTCGGTGGCCAGAATACATCTGAGACGCACGGAGAAAAGGAAAATCAAACCAGTGAGCGAGCGACGCAGCGTCGTCGTGGACGGAGACGTGAGTGACGCTGTGCGCCGACGTCTCACTTGATCATTCCTCCCCGGATGTGTTTGTACTGCTCCGTCGTCAGGTTCTTCAGGACGTTGCACTCCGGCTGCAGCGGGGGAAAGAATCGTCTTTTTGACGTGTTTCAAACTGTCACAGTATCAAAGAGGAGCAGCTGAGAGGCATGTCTGATCTTTAATGACAATGTATTTATTCATGTTACCTATCGGAAAGACTAATGGATGAAGCTGTGGTTCAGCCTGATTACTTGCGGTGTCCCACAGGGATCTATTCTTGGACCCATGTTGTTCCTGATCGACATTCACAGCTCGGTCATCGCAACCTTACTGCAACGTTATTTCTAAAGGCTAATAGTTATTGACGTAAAGTTTAACTGCCAAAACCAGAAGTTATCGTGAGTCTGATTCTTGTAAATAATTCTAATCATTTTTTTGTTGGTGATTTACTCGGTGAAAGATCTCGTTGGAGAATCATATCAATGGGGTTTACATCAGACATGTTCCTCTGTTGCTGTTTTTTGTCTTTAAATTGATTTTAAATTCGGCGGCTCATCAAAACCGTTCACGTCGTGGGGTTCTTCGTACCTTGGCCATGATCCCGAAGGCGACGGCACAGTGGTGGTTTTCCAGAGGTGAAATGTCGTTGTAGCGGAGAGCCAATGCGGTCTGAGCGTTGATCTTTGTGGAAGATTAAAAAACATACAAATCAATTTTTATCGTGATCGTGAGACGAGGCGAACGACGAGGAGGAGGACGACAGCGGAGGCGAGGCGGCGACCTGGTAGACGTTGTTGTAGCCGGGATGGTCGAGGTCGTGACACAGAGCCGAGGTCAACATGACGAACAGGTCGATTCTTGCCAGTTTGTTCCGGAGGTCCGTCAACCAGATGAGTCCGTACATCTGCACCAGGACATAAATGTAATAAATCATAATTCAACTTCTCCACAACAAAAAACATGGAATCACAGATCAGATGACAATAAATGAAAAGTCATGAAAGGAAGAACCACACCAACAATCCAACACAAAGCAATATGATGCTAAGAATTCATGTTCTATATATAATATATTCAACTCTGACCAATGTATTTACAGATAAGAGGATGTCATCCATCTATATGAACATCACCTGTGTGTGAGCAGATATTCAAGTGGAATATTTATGTATGTTTGACCTTGATTTTTTATCAAAAATTCATATATTGAATAACATGTACATATTTAAAACTCTAATTGAATTTCAAAACAGAGGAATTATTAAAACGACTTAGAACAAGTGAATTATTGATCTTTTATCATCAGGTTGATCGATTCACACTCGTCATCTTAATAAATGTCATAACAATTGCATCATTATCTTTTTTTCCCTTCTTCCACATCTCTAAGTGTCTTCAGATAAAAGACAGAGTGAGACGTCGTGTGTCCGTACCATCTGCGTGACGCAGAAGCAGTGCTGGAAGTTGTGGAAGGGAATGTTGTTGTAGTGGCAGAAGACCTCGAACAGGAAGTTCTGGAGGACGTCCGGCTGGATCTGGAACGCCGTCAGGAAGTCCAGGTCCGTGTACATCACCTGGAGCAGCACCAGCATCTCCGCCTCCTCCCACTGCCTGGAGGTGACCACAGGTCACAGGTGCGTGTGTGTGTGTGTGTGTGTGTGTGTGTGTGTGTGTGCGTGCGTGCGTGTGTCCTCACCAGTTGTCGAAAATGGGAGTTTTCAGATGTTCCCTCACTTCCTCCGTCACCTGCAGTGAACTAACACATGAGTCCCGTTGTTACTGTGACGTCAGACAGGTTCTCTGGATAAACTAAAAGAATATTCATCTTTCATTCCAGGGAGTAATCTTCCCTCATATTATTGTCACTTGGGAAATATGGTCCGGGACAAAAAAGAGTGGAATCCTCCTTTAATAGCTCATCCGTGTGACTTTATCATGTTAGTTAAGATGAAATATTTGTATATATTAAATATGTTTCAGGCTGGAATGTTACCTCATGTTGAGGAACTTCCCGCGGACTTGTTGTCGTTCCTTCTGCACGCTCAGCTGAGGCGTCTTGACCTCCGGGGCGACCTCGGCGAGCTGCTGGTCGCCGTCGTCCTTGAACAGACCGATCCAGCTCAGGTGCTCGACGCTCTGACGGGGCAGAAACAACTTGACACGCTCAGGTTAAAGCGGAAGAGCCGGAGGTGAGTCCGACTCAGAACGGACTGAATGGTCTAAACATAATAAGTGTTGCAGCTCCGTGAACCTGACGCTTCAGTCAGGTTTCTCCTGCAGCTCCACAGGAACAAACCTCCAGCTTCCTCTTGAACGCCTCCACGTGGCTCTTCAGCTCCCTCATGATGTCGGGAGTCTCCCCGGCGTCCTGCAGGACTCTGCTCTCGAGGCGCCGCAGCCTGGAGGTGGAGGCGGGAGGCGACAGTCAGTCCTTCAGCCCCTGACGCTGCTTGACGGGAGCGTCCAGGACCCACTCACCTGTGCTCCATGTGGTCCAGCTCCCGAGGCTTCGCCACACCTGCACACAGTTCGCATTGTGAGAACGTGAGCTCTGCTCGTCGCCGTGAGCTGAATGAATGAAATATTTGGGAGGGTTCGGGCGTCTCACTCTGCAGGTCGGACGCCACCACCTCCAGCCGGTAGTACGACTCCTTGCTGTTGGCCTCCAGCCGGGGGGAGATGTTCACCACCACGCCGGCTGTGTTGTACATCTTCAGGATGTGGTGAGGCCCCGCCTCCGCCGCCGCCCGAAACAGACCTGTGAGACAGACGGTTCACGACGATGAGACAGATTCTCAAACTGTAAAGTGACGTGACTACTTGTTACTCATTCGTGAGATAGATAGAGCAAATACTGGCTGCAGGAATATGCATAAAAGCTCAAACCAACCAACTATGTAAACCCACCCTGACCTTGTCCGGGTCATTTATTCTTCTCAGGATTGAAAGACCTATTAATCGGATGGATCTCATCGATCACAGGAGAACCCCTCCACGATCATCAGGACGTTACATGTATTTGTAAGTTCAAGTCAAAGCGTCTGAGCTTGTGTCTGTTGAACTTAAAGGTGGAGGAGCCTCACACAAGTAGTCACAGGGTTTATTCACCAGCGTGTCCAGACGAGCGGTGTCGGGACGACCTGAGGACCTGTCACAGACACATGGAGGTCAGGTCCTCACAGAGACGCTGCTCCGACCTTCAGCGACACAAACCACCTCACACTTTTAATCCACTTCCTTTTCTCACTCATTCCTCTGAGACTGAACCAAACATCTGCGTCACAGTTTCATGTCTCTACATCAGCATCATCAGAACTCAGGCCCAGTCGACCTCTTACCTTTCACGTCTGCAGCCGAGCAGTCGGCTCTGAACTCCGCCTGCTCCAGTCGCCCGTTCACCATGAAATGGATGATTTTTGTGGTCATCCTGGAGCCAGGTGGGACGCGACCCGCTCCAGACATGGAAGTGACACCTCTTACACTGCGATGAGGAAAGGGGGCACCTGCCGCTGACAGAGAGCCCACCCCCCCATCAGCCAACCACAGACGGACCACCCATCGGGGGCAGGGGGTTCTCTCGATACCTGGAATAATTATATACCAGAAAAGAAATTTGTACCAGAAACCCTTTTTATTTACAGTGTTTGTCTACAACTCATTGTTCAGTGAGTCAAGATGACACATTAAAACTGTATAAACCTCAGAAGATTGACTTAAATCACACAAAAGTGAGAAACAAGCAAATGTTCAAATGCCATTTTATTGCATAAAAACTATTTATTCATACAAATTACAGACAATTAAAATCTGGTTCCAACAACAATACGGATTTCAGGGCATATGTCTGATGAACAGATGAAAACAGATGTAAGAGGACGACATCGCATAAAAGCAAGTCTGTAAAAAAGGATTTTTAAAAGTCACTTAAAAGAATTCACAGACTCTGTCTCATCTCCTCAGGGAGGCTGGTCCATTCTGGACCCACCTGAGCATCTGGACCTGAGGATCTAGACCCGCCTCAGGATCTGGACCCACCTGAGGATCTAGACCCGCCTCAGGATCTGGACCTGAGGATCTGGACCCACCTGAGGATCTAGACCCGCCTCAGGATCTGGACCCACCTGAGGATCTGGACCCACCTGAGGATCTAGACCCGCCTCAGGATCTGGACCCACCTGAGGATCTGGACCCACCTGAGGATCTAGACCCGCCTGAGGATCTGGACCCACCTGAGGATCTAGACCCGCCTCAGGATCTGGACCCACCTGAGGATCTGGACCTGAGGATCTGAACCTGAGGATCTGAACCAGCCTCAGGATCTAGACCCGCCTCAGGATCTGGACCCACCTGAGGATCTAGACCCGCCTCAGGATCTGAACCAGCCTCAGGATCTAGACCCGCCTCAGGATCTGAACCAGCCTCAGGATCTAGACCCGCCTCAGGATCTGGACCCACCTGAGGATCTAGACCCGCCTGAGGATCTGGACCCACCTGAGGATCTGGACCTGAGGATCTGAACCCGCCTCAGGATCTAGACCCGCCTCAGGATCTGGACCCGCCTCAGGATCTGGACCCGCCTGAGGATCTGGACCAACCTGAGTATCTGGACCTGAGGATTTAGACCCGCCTCAGGATCTGGACCCACCTGAGGATCTAGACCCGCTTCAGGATCTGGACCAACCTGAGTATCTGGACCTGAGGATTTAGACCCGCCTCAGGATCTGGACCCACCTGAGGATCTAGACCCGCCTCAGGATCTGGACCCACCTGAGGATCTAGACCCGCCTCAGGATCTGGACCCGCCTGAGGATCTGGACCTGAGGATCTAGACCTGAGGATCTGAACCTGAGGATCTGAACCCGCCTCAGGATCTAGACCCGCCTCAGGATCTGGACCCACCTGAGGATCTGAATCAACCTGTGGTTGTATGAACCCGTCTGTTAAAACCAGAGAGCAGCCCAGCTGCTGAGTTCCGGACCAGATGGAGGCGGGGCCACACCAGAGAGGAGGGACAGAACTTCTCCTCTCACCTGGTTGACACAGATACAGTAATCCAGGTGTAATCCCCCTCCCTGGAAGCGTCAGTAACTGGATTAAAGGGGTGACAAGCAGAGAGGAAACCACGGGAACAAGACGGACCGGGACCAGTGGTGGACGAGTGGACGAGCTGGAGGTCGGATTCTGTGATTTGTATGGATCGGTTGGGAGCAGAGAGATCGACGGTCAGATTTGTGGATGTTGCTCAGATAATCTTCCTCCATCTGTTCCTCCGTCTCTCAGACTGTGACTCAGTCTGGGCTCTACAGAACCTGCATTAACCTCCTGGAGCTGTAATTCATCCTGGTTGTGAATGAAACTTAATTGTCTGTAAAATAGTTTTCTTTGAATTGGGCCTTGTGGTGTGATGTGAGCCTGAAGTATAGATTAGCCTGATTATAATCTCAGCCTAGCTTCTAACATAGCTTAGCAGTATTTTTGGCCTCAGTTTGTATTTAGCATGGATAATCTGCTCCGGCAGTAATTCAGCCTGGTGGTGACTCAGCGTGTTGTAATATCGCTCTGTCTTTATATTTAGCCTATGGCAGGAATCTAGTCTGGTAATACATTTGCCACGATCAGATCTATCTCGGCGGTAATTGAGAATAGCTGTTTGTAAATGAGTCTGGTTCTAATCCAGTTCATTTAGCCTTTAGCTGTGACATTAGCTTGGCTGACACTTTGCTAAGCTATGACAAATATATAGATCCTCCCAATGGATCCAGACAGAGAAGAAGCTGAGGTGTTTTCAGACACAGACGACCCAACGCCTCCGAGACCAGTGGAGGAAGAGGAGGAGGAGGAGAAGGAGGACGAAGAAGAAGATGCGAGGATCTTCAATGCCTGGATGCAGCAGTACAGAGGTGGGAAACAGACGGAGAGAATCAGAGAAGAGAAGGAGACGGATGAGGAGGAGGAGGAGGCAGAGGGAGGAGGAAGTGAAAGTAGGAGCAGTTTCGAGCCACAGGTCCGGATGAGGGTGGACCGCCGCTCGTCGCTGCCGTGTCCGGTAAGAGCATCAGACGTAACGAAAGACGTGAGGCATCAACATGTGGTCTCTTCAGATACAGTGAAGGTCTACAAGTCAAAACTGGGGTTTGGACCTGATGGTGACTTGAACAGAAGTTGTTGTCAAGTGAGGGCCAGATGGAGCATGAACCAAACGGCAAAGCTCTGGACATGCTGGTGGTCCGACGTCCAACCCCTCATCGACGGTCGCCACATTTGGGTAATGAACCAAAAGAATGTGGTGAATTCTGGCGATGCAACACGTGGTGATGAGTTTCTGTCGCAGGGGGTTTGGTCTCACCCCCAGAGATAGGTGGAGGAACTCAGGTATCCAGAAGGAGCTCGCAGTACAACCAATCGGTGCAGGTGTAGGGAGACGAGCTCTCAGTCAGACCACACCCCCTGCTCTTACGTGCAGTGGTCATGTCGTCCATCTTTAATCTCAGTCTGTGCAGGACTCACTTCTACCTGACCACCCTCAGGTGACCAGTCACATGAACATCTTGACTTTCTCTTCTGTCCCTCGAGCTGCTTCACGACACACAAGTTGAGTTCAGGACCAACATCAGACCAGTAGAACCAGTTCCCCTCAGTTTACTTACTGAGGAGAACTGGTCGTGTCTTCAGGGGCCTCACGCCTCCGGGGCAGAGACGCCTTGGACAACAGCCTCCATTGTCAACTGTCTCTGACAGTGCAAGCTCTCTCCGGAACCACGTCCTGCCCCTTTAAGTGGGTCAGTGGATGTGGGGGAGGAGCCACTGATATCTCTCTCTCTCTTTCTCTCCCTCTCTGTGTCCAGGATACTCTCTCGGCCATGCAGCTGTCCCGCCTCCACTCGTCCACTCGGGCGCCGGTGACGGCCCGGGTGCTGCTGCGTCGCTCCTCCTCCCGCCGCCTGCTGCCCTCCTCGCAGCAGGAGGCCGCCGCCCCCTCACTGGAGCGGAGACCCTCCCTCATACCCACGATCCCCGAGGCCGTGGCGCCCGAGAGGAGGGGCCAGTTCAGGAGACGCAACGTCATGTCGCTGGTGGGTGAGGGGGCCGAGGTCAAAGGTCATTGCTGGGTTTGTGACTTTACTGAATGTGTGTGTGTGTGTGTGTTGCAGAGCGACGCAGACAGTGTGTGTCTGATCTGTCATAACGACTTACATCGAGGGAACGGCGGAACCAGAGAGCTGCAGTGTACACACACCTTCCACAGAGAGGTAACACACATACACACATACACACACACACACACACACA